>NW_028116862.1:0-72891 GCF_964273445.1 Streptopelia decaocto
GGTCACCTCGCTTTGCAGGAGGGGATAAAACCCCCCAGCTGCACCATGAGGCTCTTGATGATTATAATCCTCACAATGATGTTTTTAACACTCCCCGCTTGGAAATCGCCCGTTTTGAGGGCAGAAACGAGTCGAGGCAAAAAACCACCGTAAGGGGTAATTGAACGAGTGGATTTTGATTGTTTAATTACACCCTAATGCTAACCCCATCCCTAACTCTAACCTAAATCTAAAGCTAAAACCTAATCCTAACTCTAACCCAAACCATAAAACTAACCCCTAACACTACTCTAACCCTACATTCTAACCCTCTTCTAAACCTAATCTAACTCTAATACTTACCCATAATCCTACCCTTTACACCTAGTATTAAAATCTAACCCTGACTGCTTACACTAACACTATTCACTAACTCTAAAGCCTAATCCTAGCAGTAAGCCTAACCCTAACCTGAAAATTAACCCCTAACCCTAACTCAAATGCCTAACCCCAAGCACTAACCACAGGCCCTTAGCCCTAAACCTAACCTGTACTCTAATCCTGACCCTGACTCTAACTCTATTCCATAACCCTAATCTAAACCTAACCCTAAACCTTATCCAACACTAACCCTTATCTAAATGATAACCCTAGTGCTAACCCTAACTCTAAATGCAATCCTAACTCATAAACCTAACTTAACCCTTAAACTAAGCCCTAACTTGTACCCTAACACTAACCTTAACTGTAATTCCTAACCCTAACTCCAAGTCTAACCCTAAACATCTAACGCTAACTCTACCCCTAACCAAAACCATAACACCAGACCCTAACTCTAACCCTTCCCCCAACTGGTAATGCCAACTCTAACCCTAACTATCATCTAACCCTAGCTGAAACCCTAACCTTAAGTCATAACTGCTGACCCTAACCCTATCCTTAGCTATAATACTAACTCATCTCCCTAATCACTAACCCTTCCCCTAACCCATAAAACTAACCCCTAACCATAACCACATATATGAACATTCATTGCTAAACCTCAACCCTGATCCTAACCTCTAAACCATAACTCTAGCCCTAATCTATTCTCTACCCCCATCCCCAAACCCTAACCCTATTCACAACCTAATCCCAACTGTAAGCCTACCCCTAACACCTATCCCTAAAAAAATCTAACCATAATGCTTAACCCATACCCTCACTCTAATCCTAAATCAAAGCCTGAGTCTAAGCCTAAACTCAAACCCTAACCCTACCTCTAACTTTAATCATAAACCTAAATCTAAATCTAAACTTAACCAAAACCCTACCCCTGTCCCTGTCCCTAACCCATACACCTAACCTCTAAACCTAACTACTTCAACTGACCCTAACACTACACCCTAACCCCCAAACCTAACACTATCCCAACCCTTACCCTAACCTTAATCCTAACCCCTACCACTAATTCTAACCATAAATCTAAAACTGAGCCCTAACCCTGACTCTAACTCTAACAGTAACCCTAAACTCTAACCCTAACCTAACACTAACTCTATCACTAACCTAACCTTAATGGTAAGCCGTAACTAACCTAACCTAATGCTAACACAGACCCAACACTAACCCTAATTCTAACCTGAAATCTACACCTAACCCCTAAATTCACCTCTAACTCAAACCTTAGACCTAAACATAACCCTAATCTAATCCTAGCCCCATTCATATCCCTAGCCCATGAACCCAGCCACAAACCGTAAGCACTTAGACTAAAATTAACATTAACCCAACCCCAATATCTAACCCTAACCATTAACTCAACCTCTAAGCCTAACCCTAAGGCCTAACCTAAACCTATCTCTAATCTAATGCTAAATCCTAACCCATCATTCTAAGAATAACTATAACCCTAAACCCCTATCCCAAAAATAACATTAACACTACCTCTAGCCTAACCCAGTGTCCTATCCCTAACCCTTCAATATAAATCTAAAACCGACCATTCAAATAACAAAACTCCCTAAGCCGTAACCCTAACACTTATCCATCCCTTATGCTAACCATAATCATAACCCCTAAACCTAAAATTTACTCTACACCTATCATTCACCTAACCATAACATTCACCCAAACACCACCCTAACCCTACCTCTTGCACAACATCTAACCTAAATCAAACCCCCTCAACCCGAAAACTAACCCTAGTATAACCCAAAACCTAACCCTAAACCTAAGCCTATCCCTACCCCTAACCTTAACCACTTACACTAAAACTAACCCTAACTCTACCCTTCCCCTAACTCGAACCACTGAAATCTTACCCTAATGCGACCTCTAACCCTAACCCATAACCCTAGCCTAACCCTAAAACTAACCCTAACCCATCATACTAACACCAGCCTTAAACCAAACACTAAACTAAAGCAAGCCCTAACCCTAAATCCTAACCTGCAACTCTTACGACTGACTCTAACCCTAAACTAACCCTAATTCAAACCCTAACCCATTATCCTAACCCTAAAGCTATCGCGACCCCTAACCCCTAAACCTAACCCCTTACACTAATCCTAACGACTTACACCAACACTACCCCCTAACCACTAACCAGAATTACAACCCGTAATGCCAACCCCAACCTCCATCTCCAATATTAATGTAAAACCTCACTCTGACCATTCCACTATCACTACTGCCTAACACTAACCCTAACCCTAATGCTAACCCCATCCCTAACTCTAACCTAAATCTAAAGCTAAAACGTAATCCTAACTCTAACCCAAAACATAAAACTAACCCCTAACACTATCTCCAACCCTAATTTCTAACCCTCTTCTAAACCTAATCTAACTCTAATACTTACCCATAATCCTAACTCTAACCCTAACCCTAGTCCTACCCTTCAACCCTAATATTAAAACCTAACCTTAACTGCTTACACTAACACTATTCCCTATCTCTGAAACCTAATCCTTAGCCCTAACACTAACTATATTCTAACACTAATCTAATCCTAACTGTAAACCTCATCCAAACCCCTAACTATAAGTCTAACTGGAAACACCATCCCCTAACTCTAATCTAATCTGAAACTTAACCCTAATTCAAACCCTAAATCCTAAATCTAACCCCTAACCTTAACCACTTCCACTGACACAACTCCCTGGCCCCTAAACCTAACCCTAACTGTAAATCTAAAACTTACCACTAACCCTAACTCTAACCTGAACACTAACCAAACCCAAAATGTAAATCCAAACCCTAAACCTAAATCTAACCCTAGTACCTAAACCTACTCCTAACCACTTCCACTACTCCGTATCCCCAACCCGTAACACTAACGCAACACTTACCAAAAGCCTAATCCTTATCCTAAACCCTAACCCTGAATCTAATCTGAACCCCAAACCCCTGTCCCGAAACCTAACTCTACCCCCAATCCCAAACCCTAACTGCAACATAACCCATCATTCTAACCTTAATCCTATCCCCACCCCTAACCCTACCAGCTTACAGTAATCCTAACCACTTGTAATAACGCTACTCCCTAACCCCTAACCCTAAATAAACCCCTACCACCAACCCTAACACTAACCTAAAACTAATCTAACTGTAACCCCAAGCCCTTACCCCAATTCTGACCCTAACCCTAACTCCTAACCCTAAACCTAACCCTAACTGTAAATCTAAAACTAACCACTAACCACCAACCCTAACTCTAACCTGAACACTAACCAAACCCAAACTCAAACCCGTATCCCCAACCCGTAACACTAACCCAACACTATTCCCTATCCCCTAACCTTAATCCTTACCTCTAACACTAACCACATCCCTACCCATAAACCCTAAACCTAATCCTAATCAAACCCTAATAATAACCCTAACACTACCTCTAACACCTATCCCTAAATCTAAACCTCTAATGTTAGTCCAATCACTTACTGTAATCCTAAAGCAAAGGCTAAATCTAAGACCAACCTCTAACCCTAACTCTAAAACTAATTCAATGCCCTAACCCTGTTTCTAACCCTAAACCTTAATCTAACCCTACCCCTAAATCTAACCCCAAAACTTAACTCTACCCCTAAGACAACTCCGGAACCCCTAATGCTAACCCTAATCCAACCATTACCCTAAACCAAATCCTAAAACTTAAGCCTAAATGTAAACCTAAATACTAATCCTAAATCTAATCCTAAAATTTAAGACAAACCCCTAACTCTAACCCTAAGACTAACATCACACGAACAGAAATCCAAACCCTAACCTAACAATACCCCCAACCCAAAATCTAACGCTAACATCAAACCCTAACTCTAACCTTTCTCCCTAACTGGTAACACTACCCAATAACTGACTCTAATCTAACCCTAAAAGGAACTATAACCCTAAACCTAAGTCCTAACCACTTATCCTAGCCATAATCTTATCCTTCAATCTAACCCTAATTCTTCTCCCTAATACCTAAGCCTAACACCAATCCCCTAAAGCTGACTCTAAAGCTCAGCCCTAAACCTTAACCATTACCCTAGCCAGTAACCATCATTCTAAACCTCACCCTTACTCGAGCAATAACCCCTAAACCCTGAAACTAACCCTACCTAACCCTAACCAGTTCCACTAACCCTAACACTCCTCCCTAACACAAACCCAACACTTATGCTAAACTCTAATGCTGACCCCTAACACTAACTATAACCTTAATGGTAAGCCTAAACCCTAATACTAACTCTAACCCTAACTTGAAACCTAGTCCTAACACTAAACCTAAACCCTAACCTTAACCTAACCATAACCCTATCACTAACCTAACTTTAACCATAACCCTTCAACCAACCTAACCCAACACTAACCTAACATGAAATCTAACCCTAACCTGACCTCTAAACAGAATCCTAACCCTAACTCTAACCCTACCTCTAGCCTCACCCCTAAACCTAATCTCCTATGCTAAACTTAACCATTTACAATAACATTACTCCCTAAACATGAACCTGAACCCCTATCTCCAACAGAATTCTAAAACCAAACTCTACCCCTAACCCAAACCCAAAAGCCCTAACCTTAATTCTAACCCTAATCAAACCCTGACTCTACCCCTAACTCTAACCCTAACCCTGACTCTAAACATAACCCTAACCCTAGCCCTACCTCCTAAAATTAACCCCTAACCCTAACCACTTCCACTGACACTACTCTCGAACTCCAACACTAATCAAATCCTACCCCTAATACTTGAACACCTAACCCAAACCCCAATGCAAACACATACCCAAACCTCAAACCCTACCTCTCAGACTAATCCCTAGCTCCTAACTCTAGCACTAACCATAACTCTTAACCCTAAAGCCTAACTCTAACACATAACCCTAATGCTAAACCTCATCTAACTCAAACACAGTAATTCTAACCCTAACTCTGACCCCTTGCCCTACGTTTAACCCTATTTCTAACCCTAAATGTAACCCTTCCCCCTAACCCTAGCTCAAACCCCTAACCCCAAAATCTAACCCCACTCCCTAATTCCTAAGTCTAACCCTAACTGTAACTCCTAACACTTACCTTTACCCTAAATCTAACCCTATACCTTAACCCTACCATGTAACCCTAACCTAAACCTCGTATAACCCAAACACAAACTCCTAACCCTAACCCTTAACGCTATACTCTAACCGCTTGCCCAAAGTTTAATCCCAGCTCTAAGACTAACTCTAACCCAAAACCTGACCCATAACCCTCACTCAAAACCTTAACCCCAAACACTAACCCTAACCATGCTCCCTAAGCCTATCCCAAACTCTAACCCTAACTTTAGCCCCTAACCCAAAACCTTATCTAACACTAACCTTCAACCTTATCTAAATGCTAAACCTAAACCTAATCCTAACCCTAACCCTAACTCTCAATCTAACCCTAACTTAACCCTTAAATTAAGCCCTAATTTTTACCCTAACTCTAACCTTTACTGTAAATCGTAACCCTAAGACTAAACCTGAAACCTAATGCTAACTCTAGCCCTGACCAAAGCCCTAACACCAAACCCTAACAATAACCCTAATCTAACCCTAAGCCTAACTATAACCATAACCCTAAATCCTAACTGCTTACTATAGCCCTATCCTTAACTCTACTTCTAACTCTACCTCTAACCACAAAAACAAACCCCTAATACTTATTCTAAACCTAACTCCTAAACCTTAACCCCAACCCTAGCTTGCAAGCTTAATTCTAAACCTCATACTTACTTTAACAATAACCCCTACACCTTAACACTAACCCAAATCCTATCCCTACAACTAAAATTAATTCTTTTCCCTAAGGCTAAGTCTAACCCTACCTCTAATTAGAACTCGACAACTAACCACTAACCCTAACCGCAAACCCTAATCCTAACTATAACCCTAACCCCTAAACCTACCTGTAATCTAAACCTAACCTGAAACCTTACCTAATGCTAACTCTAACTCTACACCCAAACCCCTAACCCTTATCTAAGCCTCACCATACACCTTACCTCAACCTAACACTACTCCTAATCCCTAACTGGTAACACTAATCCTGACCCTGTGCTTTACCCAAAGCCCTATCCCTACATCTGACGAAACACTAGCCCCCTCTGACGCTAATACAAACCTAATCCTAACTCTAACCTGTAGCACTAATTCTCAACCTAACATATCCTCTAACCCTAGCCCCTAACCCTAACACTGAAACCTAATCCTAAACACTAATCCTAACTCTAAATCTAACTAATACACGCTAGCCAAGAAACAATCACCAACAAATGATAACCCTAAGCAAAACTCTGATCCTGGTCCTAACCGCTAACCCCAGCTCTACCCCAAATTCCAACCCTTACTCTACCCATCGCTCTAAGACTAACTCTTAACCCTAACCACTATTCCAAGCACTACCAGACCCCTAATCCTAACCCCAAACCCAAAATCTAACCATTTCCCTTATCCACAAACCCTACCACTAACTACAATGCCAATTCCTCATCCCTAACCCTACCCTAATCCTAACCACTAACTCTAAACCTAAACCATAAACCTACCTCTAACCAAAACCCAACCTTAACTCTGTCCCTAACCCTAACTACTTACCATAATACTCTTCACTAACCCCAAGTCTAACCCTAGCACCTAACAGCAAACTCTAATCCTAATCCTAACCCATAAACTTAACTTTAACCCTATCACTAACTCAAACCCTAAACACTAACCCTAAACCCAAGCCCTCATTCTAACCCTTACCCACAATCTGTAACCCTAATGCTAAACCTAATTCTAACACTGAGCAGCACTCTTAAGTCTCCTCCATCTCCTCTTTTTCTTCCTCTTGAGGGGGCAGATGGGCTCCAGACAGGTCCTGGGGCCTGACACTTGCACCACGGGCCTGATCTTTCGGTGCTGACAGCTGGGTGCCTCCCTGCCACCGCTGGGACCCTTGCCTGCCACCTCCTTCCCTGCAGGGGACACTGAGCCCTCCTGTGAGATTCTTCTTCTTCCCTGGGGGCTGGAGACTTGATCCTTGTCCTTCACAGCCAGAGCACAGGGGCTGCTGTCTGCTCCACGGTGCTGCTTACACTGACACTTTCTGGAGGAACCAGGGTGACCTGGCTGGGCTCCTTCTCGCTGCTGCAGGGAGGAAGGTGGTGCGAGGGGTGGGCAGTGGAACAGGTGGTCACGGGGAGGCTGGGAGCCAAAGGGCTGAGCTGAGGATGAAGCTGAAGGTCGGCTTTCAGGATTTGGCCAACGGAGAGCAGATGAGGACAGCCTGCAGAACAGGAAAAGAGGCTGACATGATCTGAAGGCCAGGTCAGGAGCAGGAGCCCCCCTCTTCCTCCACACTCCACAGTGCACAAGCACAGCATCCAACTGCTACCATCTCAGCCAATCCAAGAGAACAGGAGAGGTGGCTGCTGAAATCACTGCCCCGGGCCACCTGCCATGTCAGACAGTTGCCTCGTGGACTACTGGCCTTGCTGCCGTGCAGGAGCCTGGGAGCGACTGGCACCACTTACCTCGACTTGCCAAAAGGCCAAGGAGTTGGGGTGGGTGGTGTCCATGGGGTAGGTGTGGTTGGCAAATTGTGAATGAGGTGGTGTGCAATGGTCACTTCTGCTCACCTTCCACAGGATGCTGCCTGCAGTTATTGACATGAAAAAAAAAAAAACAAGCTAAGTGATCTAAAGAAAAGAGGTTTCCATGAGCCAAGAGAAGAAAATAAGAAGGTGAGCCCAGAGAAAAAGGAAGGGTAATGACACAGAAGGGGAGAGGAAAGTGGGGTTGGTCAACAAATCAGAAGTGTTTTCTCTTAGAAGCAGAAACGAAAAAAAGGAAGGAAGGAAATTTAAACAGAAACCCCAGCGCACTGTCCTGAGCCCTGGTTGCACAGCAGCGCCCAGAGGGCCGGTCCCAGCCCCTGCGTGGGGAGGAGGAGACTCTGCAGCCTCCAGCTGGGGAGTCACCTGCTCCCATCGCCCCAGGGGACAAGACACTCAGAGAAGATTGGTGAGGCCACCCCGCTCCAGGGACTGGCACAGCCGCCCCTCTGTCCTGAGCAAGAAGACAGGAGGCGTTTCTCCAGCCTTAATCAGGGATGGGAACAACAGCGGGGACCTGGCCCTGTACCCCAAACCAGAGCAACTGCTGCAGCCCTGGGGCTGAGGGGCTCTCCCTGTCTGCCTCCAACTTAGCAAGACACCCAGCATCCAGTCTACACTCTCCCCAACACAATCTCCAGCTCAGAAGACACAAGGCACCTGTCGAAGACTCCAGGCAGAAGCTCAGACTCACTTTTTGTCAGAAAGCACCAGCTTCATGGCTGGTGGTGGTGACATGGTGATGTTCAGCTCCAGAGCAGCACTGGCCAACAGGGAGGATTTCAATTTTGCCAGTTTGGAGTATTTGGGTGCAGACATCTTGGTGCTGGAGATAGTAGGGAGGTCCATGCCACAGCCTGATTCCTGAGAGGTGCAAAAGCTCCTGGTTCCACCCTCGGCCTTCTGGGATGCTTTGGGCAGATCCCCGCTGTGCCGTGCACTGGGCTGGCAGCACCGCTGCTGCAGGAGTCCCTCTCCAGGGTCTCAGCATTCTCCCCACTGCCCCTGGGCTCCTGGCTGGGGATGGGCTCCAGCAGCAGCTTGGGTGAGGTAGGTGGCTGCTTGCTCTCCCAGGAGCTCTGCCAGGACAGCTCTGCTTTGGCCCCACTTGTGCTGCTGGTGTTGCAGGAGCTCTGAACTGTTCTGGGCACAGGAGGCAGCTGCAGGAGGGCGAGCAGCTTTTTGGGCCTCCAGGCGGAATCACTGTGCCAAGGACACAGGGTGATACTGCAATCCCATCTCCTCCAAGCTCACACAGCAACTCTTAACTGAGCAGGATCCTTCCTGCAAGTCATCCCCCTCACCCCTGTCCATTGGGTGCAGTGCCTGCCTCCCTGCCAAGCTGCAGCCCACCTGCCCTCATAGAGCAGGCAGAGGGGCAGCAGCTCCCTGCAGCTCTGGCCCAGAACAGCCTTCAGGACTCACCTGGCCTGTCACTGGTGAAGACATGGGTCTGTTGGTCTCAGCTTTTTTCACCTGATCAGAGACGCTGGTCCCAAGAGATAAAACAGAGCATGAGCACAGGGCCACAGACTGCACCAAACCCCTGAGCCTGACCCCAGCCAGGCACTGGCCAGCATGCCATGAGAGACGGCTGTACTGTCCCCAGTCCCATGGAGCCTCAATGGAGGAGTCGTGGCAGATGTATTGTTAACCTCCTCTTCCCCCCCCACTTCCCCCTTTTTGCCCCCCCCTCTCCCCCCTTCCCACTCAGGACAGGCGATCGGGAGGGAAAGAAGGACAGAGAGAAGAGAGTTGGAAAAAATTAAAGATGTTTTACTAATGCTACTAATAAGAATAGAGAAAATAATACAAAATATACAAAACCAATCTTGAAAGTCTCAGCAACTGCAGAGCCGGCACCCAAAGTCCTGGATTAGACTCTGCAGCCAAGCGGAGCTGGATTCAGTCTCTCACTAGGCCTCAGTTCTCAGAGACGACCAGCCAGATCCTCTCCTAAGGTCGGCCATAAGCAGAAGGAAAAGGGACGAGATCCTCGTGATCTCCCACTTTTATATGAAGTATTCACGTGAATGGAATGTTATACACAGTTGGTCAGTTTCTTAGTCACTTGTTTCTCGTCGCCCCTCTCGCGAGATGTCCATCCATGCTTATCAATAAGTTTTCATTCCATTGCTAGGTTTACCAAAACATGTGTCTGGTTCTCCAGGAAAATGCAGTTAATATGAAGGCTTTAGCTGACAGGCAAAATTCACTGAAAGAGAAACTTGGTTTTTAGCAAAACCAGGACACCTGGTTACGGCTCAGGCCCTTCCCTCCTCTGGAGCCTGGACCCAACTGCTGCGGGTTTGGCTGGGGGCGATTGGGGGATCGAGTGCATCTGCCACCCCTGGCAGCCCAGAGAGAACTGAGCCAGACAACGGGACTCCTTTCCACAACATCCTCATAGATGGATGCTCCTGGAGCAAGGACCGTGGCATTGAGTAGGTCTGTGACATCCCCACCATGCAGCAGCTGCTGGGAAAATGGAGCGGTGCAGCAGACTGTTATAGACTGTGCTCAGAACAATGGGTGCTGGAACTTGAAACAGACAGGTGCCCAGGGCTGAGCTGGCCTGTGCCTCCCAAGGGCACACCCTGGCCTCCCTCCCCAGGCGCAGGGTCACAGTGGGGCCCTTTGTGACCTCACTTGGTGACACCCACTGCCCTGCACGTGCTCAGCGCAGCTGCGGGCCCAGCCCACACTGTCCGACAGGACGGTGACGAGACAGGGTGTGAGCACGGAGCTGGCGAGAGCCCCCGAGCGTAGCCCACGTCTTTCAGAGAATCGGAGAATCTTTTTGGTTGGAAGAGACCAAAGACACTTAAGATCATCGAGTCCAACCACAACCTAGCTCTAGCTGCCCCCGGCAGACTGTCTGCTGCCCCTGGCAGACTTGGAGCAAGGAGCTCCTGAGCGCAGCTCACATCTTTCCCCAACGAGGAGCACACGAGCGCAGCCCACACCTTTCATCGCTGCCTCTGGCAGAGCTGCAGCACCAAGGCGTTTTGCTGAAGCATCCGCCTTCCCCATCCCTAGTCGTAGCCTTTGTCTGCAAAATGGCAGAGAGACCCCCCAGCCGACCTAGGTTGGCCTGGCAGGAGGAGGTTGGGGCTCCCCAGGAGGTCAGATCTCCACTGGACCCCAACCAGGTTGATGTGGTCCAGCCACTGAAGATCGGTGAGTGAGGGGCCCTGATTGTCTGGCCAGGGTGGGGCCCAGCTATCGCTTTCTGCTCCACACCGGGATCACGTTTCCCCTCACACTGGCAGGGGGTTCCATGGGTGGTGATTATGCTGCCTGAAGCCCAGGGCTGCTCGGAGCTGGGAGCTGGCCCCAGCACAGCCTCTGCGGGCAGAGGGGACCCAGCTCCTGCTGCAGGGCACTGGCAGCCAGAGGCAGCTGGGCGGGCAGGAGGCAGCCGTGCTGCGGGACGGGGACCTTTCCTGCCCGTCTGAAGCGAGTTCCTCACCCGCTGCACTGGGGGCTTTCCCCGTCCTGCCTGGCTCCAGCATCGCAGCCCGTCTGCCGGGCACCCTGCAGCCCTGACACGCATGGGAAGACCGTGCCAGGGCAGCGGGCACAGGGATGGACATGGGGCAGATCTCCTTCCTCTGCTCTGGCCTGCCTGCAGACCCTCTCTGCAGCCCTCCCTGCTCTCCTCCTTTATTAGATGCTGCCTGGTTACCTGTCTACCAATTCGAAAGGACACGCGTGGACTCCATCGTGTCCTTTGTCAGCAGCCCAGAAAAGGTAACCATGGCCGTTTGGAAGGCGGCTGAGCCCGTGTCTGCTGACAGGGGCTCTGCTGCGGGTGCTGGAGGGTGCTGGCTGGGCAGAGCTGCTGCTCCCAGGGCGCTAATTGGCACTGCACCCCCATGCTGTGGTGCCGCTGGCTGTGTGTCCCCATCTCACACTCCCTGTTTGTCTGTCTGTCCCCTGGCTGCCAGGAGGAGAGCCAGAAGATTCCATTTCTTCAGAGCATTTGTGACCTGTGCTACAACAGCAAGCGCCACGGCCCTCCACAGGGCCTAGATCTCTTCTGCCAGAGATACGGTCTGGCAGAGAATATCAAGGTGAGGGGATACGTGGCGTCTCTGGGGAAGGGGGCGATGCCCCCGGCACCCTGTGAGGACAGCGCTGGGCAGGGCCAGGTGCTGGTGGCGCTGGGTGCTGGCAGCTGCCAGGTCCCATCCCGGCTGTGCTCTGCAGGTGCTGCTGGAAGAAGAGCCCAGGAACAAACTGCGCACGGCGGTGCGGTGGAACGCCATGCTTGCCATTGCCAAATTGAGGTACCTGCCCATCCCTCCCGGGGACCCCTGCATGAGATCTCGAGGCACTGCTCCAAATACCAAAGTGTGACTGGCTCCTCTCTCTTTGCAGCGCAGTGGAGAGGGCGCTGGAGGGCAAGGAGGCAAGCCTCCTCCAAGCCTGCTTTTCTAGTGTCTTCTTGCTTCCTCCAGAAGAGAAAATGCAGGATATGGGCCGTTATCTCTTCTTAAAAGTAAGTGCTTGGTGAACTACAGGACCCAACAGTCCCTCTGGCTGCTCCCTGTTCACCCCGTGCTGATATATAACCAGAAAGACAAGGCAGGGTTGGTCTCAGCTCTGCTTTCACACTCTCATGCCTTCATCTGCTGACAGTTGGCCTGGCCACATCCAGTGCCAATTGCTGCTCCACCCGTAGCAGATTATTTGCCCCTGAGTCTCTCCCAGGCACAGCAAATCAGCACAGGAGTTGCATCTTGGCACTGAGAGTTCAGATCAGTCCCCCGTGTGTGAAACAGATGGCAGGAAACACGGCCAAAACTCGTTGTCTTCTTGCAGACCGTGGAAGCCATGGACAACATGCTGCAGGCATTGGTGCTCGGCTCTTCAGCCTCCAGAGTCAGCGAGCTGCTCCAGAATATCTTCCAGGTCTGGGGTGTGCAAAGAGTGGGCTTCACAAGGACTGTTCCTCACCCTGGGGGACGGGGTGTCCACTCTGGAGGTGACAGTCCCACCCGGTGCCGTGCAGAGAGCGCTGCCGGGAGGGTGCCCACCTCCCCGGGGAACCAGGGGCTGCCCGCCAGGCTCTTCCGCAGCACAGTGGCCGCAGAGGGTGGCATCTGCCTTCCTGCGTGGCCACAGGGCGGGCCCAGGGCATTTGTTCCAAGCCTGCCAGGGACCCGAGGGCAGGAACCCCACTACAGGCTTTGGTCGACATCAGAGTCCAGCCCAGGAGTTGAGCGGTGCTACTTCTGCTGGAGCGCTGGCTGCTCCCAGAGCTCACCAGCAGCTTCTCTCTTCCCAGATGCTCTTGACATACACCAACTCTGAGAGAGAATGTGTGCGGGACAGGGCTGTGGGGAGGATTGAGAAGATGAGCTCTGCACTATCCAGACACCCCACACTGGCGGTAAGGAGCCAGGCACCCTCCGGCCAGCCTGTCTCCCCATCCCTGCACTCCAGAGCAGCCTGCAGCTCTCCCCACGGGGGAGAGCCCTGCAAAGCCTGCAAAGCCCTGACTGCCCACAGAGCCAGCCCTGGACGCACGCTTGGGTTCAGGGCTTTGGCACCAGTGTCCCAGCAGCAGCCCCAGTCCTCCTGGCCACCAGCAAGCCCTGGCTCATGGCAGGGCCAGCACCCTGTGCCCATAAGTCCATTCCTCCTCCCTCACCCCAGGGCCTCTCTTCTCATCCTCCGTGTGCAGTCACTGCCACCCCTGCTGCCAGCTTTGCTGTGGGCACTGCCGCAGCACTGTTTTGTGTCTCTGCAGGGTTGCTGGCACTGCCCGGCTAAGCAGCAGCATCAGGGCACTGGGTGTGATTTGGCTTCACTTCCTTCCTTTCTTTCCTTCCTCCCACAGTCCTGTGCAAGATACCTGAGAACTTCTGAGAGGACAGACATCGTCCTTGCGTTCATCGAGGTGATGAGAGACACCAGCACCTTTAACAAGAAGCATGCAACAGACTTGCTGGACTTGTTCATGGAATTCCCTGACTTCTGGCTGGTGGATGTAAGTGGCCTGTGGCTGGATTGCCCTGCCTTTCAGCCCTGTCAGGCCTTGTTCCTCCCTCCATCCCTCCCTCCCAATCCCTGGTGTCTCAGGAAACTGAAGCCACATGAAGGTGGCAGAGAGGGATGGAAAGGACAGCTGAGGAAATGGCTGCACTCCAGTGGCAGCACCATTCTCACCTGTGTCCCCTCCAGGTGCCAAAGATCATGAGATGCATCCACAAAAACCTGGACAGCATCAACACAGCACCAGCCCGGCAGGGCGTGGAGTCCCTGCTTCTCCTCATGGCTGATAGGAGACCTGGGAAGATGCTCACGACGCTGCTGAGGATCGCTCCACCAGGAGACAGGTACTGACCCCAAAAGCCATGAGGCCTTGTTCCCTGTGGGGAGAGGGGCACAGAGCCAAGGAATCCTGCAGGACACCCCCGAGGAGCAGGACCCTCCATCCCACCACATTTGCCAGCACTGGGGGTCAGCCAGGCCCGCAGCAGCCACAGCTGAGCGAGCCAGCCCAGAGCCCCCCACTGCGCTCCTGCCAGCCCCACGGGAGCACCAGCTCAGCCTCTGCTGCTGCCCAGGGCATCCCAGGCGTCCTGCAGCGCGGAGCCCGGACACGCTGCTGTGGCCCAGGCTGCCCTGCTGACAGAGCGCTCTCTTGCAGCACTGCCCTAGACATGTGGAAGGTGATGATCTCCACGCCGCGGCCTCTGAAGAAGATCTTAAAAAACTTGCGTAAAAGACTCCTGGTCATAGACTCCACGTTTCCTGAAGGCCTTATCAGGGGGTCAGAAAGACATGAGATGGTGAGCAGGGCAGCTTCAAGGGGAGCCATGTTGGCAGCTGGGGGTGGGGCAGCAGTTGAGGCGGTGGCTGGGCCTCGGCTGGGGGTCAGGCAGTGCGTGAGAGCTCCAAATGCCCTCCCTGCTGTGCTGGGGCCTGATGGCTGTCTGGGGAGCTTTCCAGGCATGGAGGCTCTCTAGGCCATCTGCCCAGGGGGGCCTGTGGGAAAAGGGGATGGCTGAGCAGAGCACAGGGAGTCGTTACTTTTCTTCCCTCCCTGCCCCGGCCCTGTTCTCCCACATCTCCATGGGTGTGCCCGTGGCCACCACCTGCCAGGAGGCTGCCACAGAGATTCCTGTGCCACCACCTGCCAGGAAGCCGGACAGGAGGCTGGTGCTCAGTGACTGGCATTTTGCCAGGGTGGTCTTTGACCCTTTCACAAAAAGGAAACTGTTTTTCATACAGGCCAGAAAAATACAGTCCCTCCTGCCACAAGTCGTGGAGTTGCTCGACTACGGCAACACAGAAATCAAGAAGAAGGTCCTGACATTCTTCCGCAGCATGATGGGTCACCTGAAGAGGGAGGAGGCCAGCCCTATTGTCGAGCAGCTGGAGGAAAAGCTCCTGTCCCTCTTTGACGATGTAAGGCTGATGACGGAGACTGAGCCCTGGGGATGGGCAGCCTGCAGTGACAGCTGCCCTTCAGCGCAGCCCTGTGGGCAGCACTGGGAGCAGGCTCTGCTCCCCTGGGCTCTCGTGGGATGGCTTCTGGGCTTTGCAGCCCAGCACGGCTCCCTGCTGCACAACCTGACCCTGGAGCATCTCCCCTCACGTCAGCCCCGATACTGCCCCTGCTCACCATGGGCAGAGAGCTGCTGGGATTGAAGTCCGGCTTTCCTCCTTCCTCCCAGGAGTCCAGCCAGCTGCGAGCGCTCTCCATCCGCCTCTTCAGAGAGCGGGTGCAGTCAGTGATGGTGCACGACAAGAAGAGGATTAAGAGCTACGTGCACCGTGCACTGCTCCCCCTCTTTTTTCGTTTGAGCGATCAGAGCAACAACGTGGCCAAGGTACAGATTTCCACGCTGAGTACTGAGGCAGAGAGGGTGTGCTGACAGCACACAGGTGGCCTGGGCACCAGGGGACAGGGCTGCTGGCAGCTGGCAGCCTCCTCCAGCCCATAGGAAGGATCCTTATAGACCCAGCATGAGTAGCAGTAGGGAAGCTGCCAAGGCCATTTCCACCACCTGCCATAGCTGGTCTCACAGGGCTCAGCAGCAGCCTGTGGCCACCGAGGCCTGAACAGGCGCATCCCTATGGGCTCCTCAGCTGTCCCTGCAGGTGTTGGGTCTCGAGCTTTGAGCCTCAGTCCCTGTCCCCCAGGGCTGTGCCCAAGAGAGCCCCAGATGTTTGGGCCAGGGCATGTCGCTGCCCCCAAAGGGCAGGTGTTCCCGGAACAAAGCCAAGAATGGGAGAACGCCAGGTCTCCTTATGCAGACCGTGGGTGCCATGTCCCATCTTCTGCTGTTCCGCAGGCCGCCAGGGAAGCCCTCCTTGGTGCAGCAGAGCTCCTGAAATGGAAGCAGCTCAAACACCTCGTGCAGACTCAGCAGACATGGAGGATTGGAGAGAGCTTGGTGAGAACAACGAAGGCCCAGGCTGACTGAGGGCTGCCCCACATGTCTGTGCTGTGGGCTCTGCAGATGTGCCTCGCCCGCCCTGCTGCAGCCCCGAGCTGCATCCTTGTTCCCTGTCCTCAAGAACAGAACCCCCAAGGGCTCTTCCCTCTGCCCCACGCCCGGCGGGAAGGAGGGCTCTCAGCAGCCCTGGGACCACTCTCCTGTGTCTGTCTCAGCCTCAGCCCAACAGGGCTACTGGCTGGGGGGCAGGAGTGGCCTGCGGGGAAAGGGAAACCTGGGTTACTGGGAGGAGGGACTGGTCAAGCCAGCTCGGGGTGGGGTGCAGACAGTGACATGCTCACACCCTTGTGCTCTCTCCAGCTGGAGCAGAACAGGAGCAGGGCTCAAGAGTTTTTGAGTCAGAGCCTGCCATACCTGAGGGATGCTCAGGCCAGCTTGCGAGAGGCGGCCGTGAGGTTCATTGGTGAGTCACAGCCCCCGGGGTTCTTCTCTTGGCAGCCTGGCCCCAGTCCCCACTGCTGCCCTGGCACAAGGAGCAGCCCTGTGCCTGCCAGAGCCCCGGCTGCCCCGGGCAGGGCCTTGGCCTCCCCTCCCGGCCCTGCCCACGCAGGTGGCCTTGGTGGCTACCTTGCTCAGTCCCGCTATGTCGGCTCTGGGGTATCCCCTGGAGCCAGCTCTGATGAGGGGGAGGGAACAGGGGTCTGATGGAACTCTGTGCCCAGGGCTGGCTGCGCGGCCCCTGAGGGACCGAAGGGAGGAGGAGAAGCTGGCTGAGATCTGCAGTGGTGAGTAGGGAGCTTGGTCAGGAGGAGGGGATGCCTGGGTGTCTCTGCAGACGTGGGAGATCATCTGGGTTCTGCTTCTTTCTGTTGCAGCCCTTCGGCCCTTGGAGAAGGACAGTAAACCCTTCATCCGCTCCCTTGCTGCTCAGACCATTGCAATCCTGAGCAGTCCAAGGGAGCAGCCACGATCACGATGGGCCCTGCAAGCCCTGTGCTGCTGGCGTCGCTGACCCAGGTGGAGGAGCAGCTCTGCTTGTGGAAAAATGGCTGGATTTTAATAAAGAGCCCTTCTTGAAGTTGGGTTGGGTGTCTGCCTTTTCCAAGGATCCCAGAACCTCTCTGATTGTTGTGGCACTTTAGAGAGCACAGCCCGGCATCATGGGCAAGGGTGACGTAGCAGACAGGAGCACTTGCAATGAGGCTGTCCAGGGCAGCTGAGATGAATCTCACTGGGCCAGTGGGGTTTGTTCCTGGAGTCACACACAGAAATGTCCGGGTCTGTCAGGCATCCATATCTGAGCTGGCATCCTGGGCTCCTTCTGCACCCAGGGATGTTCAGAGACAGAGTCTGTCCCTTTTACACACAGAGGCAGGAGTCACAGTGTCCCTCTGGCCTCCTGTTGCTACTCCAAAGGACGGGAGACACCTCAGCCCTGTGGTGTGTCACCCTGCTCTGCACTCATCTGAGATGTCCCACGTCATGAGGAATGGACATGGGGACATTGGTTAAAGGAACCACAACCCAGTGCTGAATTTAGGCAGTTTGCATGGGATGTTACCCAACTTATCAGACTTTCTTAGCTAACATAATCATAAATCTAAACATGAGCTTCTTCAGCATTCCTTTGGTCTCTTATCAGCACCGAGTACAGCATCCTAGGAAAAATGTGCAGGCTAAAACTCAGAAAAGTACAGCCACCTAGAAGAACATAGATGGAAGAAAAATCACTAAAAGAGAACTGGTCTTGCTTTTCACAAAACCGGGACAGTTTCTAAGCTCTGCAGAAAGTCAGAAAGTTGAAAGCTGTAGTAGGAACTTGCAGCACAGAGACATTGGCTCTGTCCCTTCCTGCTTTAGAAAGAACAGACTGCTTCACCACCCTCACCATGAAGAATTTTTTCCTAATATCCAATCTTAACCTCCCCTGGCGCAATGTGAGGCCATTTCCTCTTGTCTTGTCTCTTGCTACTTGGGGAGAAGTTCTTTACCTGCCCAAGAATACACCCATGCAGGCCAGGAGCTGCCAGCTTCTCCAGGAGATGCTGTGGGATAGGGTGTCAAAGGCTTTACTGCAGTCTAATTACACAACATCCACGGCCTTTCCCTCATCTACTAGGTGGGTCACGTGGTTGTAGGAGGACATCAGGTTGGTGAAGCGAGACCTGCCTTTTATAAACCCATGTTGAGTGGGCCTGATCACATGGTTTTCTTGTATGTGCTGTGTGATATCACTCAGGATGTTCTGCTCCATGACCTTCCCTGGCACCAAGACCAGACTGACAGGTCTGTAGTTCCCTGGATCCTCCTTCCAGCTCTTCTTGTGGATGGGCGTCACATTAGCCAACTCCCGGTGAACTGGGACCTCCCCAGTTAACCAGAATTGCTGATAGATAGTGCGAAGTGGCTTAGTGATCACCTTGGCCAGCTCCCTCAGCACCCTTGGGCGTATCCCATCTGGCCCCATAGACTCGTGGGTGTGCAAGTGGTGTAGCAGGTCGCTAACCATTCCCCCTTGGCTTATTGTGGCTTCATTCTGCACCCCGAGCCTGTCTCCTGTCTCAGGGGGCTGGGTACCTGGAGCACCACCACTCTGACTCCTAAAGACTGAGGCAAAGAAGGCATTTAGTACTTCAGCCTTGCCCTCGTCTTCTGTCGCTGTGTTTCCGCCCGTACCCCTCAGGGGATGGAGATTCCCTTTAGCCCTCCTTTTGTTGCTCATATATTTATAGAAACATTTCTTGTTACCTTTCGCAGTGGTGCCCAGGCTCAGCTCTAGTTGGTCTTTGGCCTTTCTAATTTTCTCCCTGCCTAACTTTGTGGCATTCTTGTATTCCTCTTGAGCAACCTGCCCCTCCTTGCAAAGTTTATAAATTCTCCCTTTATTCCCAAGTTCCAGCTGCAGTCCTCTATTCAGCCGGGCCGGAACTTCTTCCCTGCCGTCTCATCTTTAGACAGACAGGGACAGCGTGCTCCTGTGCCTCTAAGATTTCCTTCTGGAAGAGAGACCAGTTTTCCTGGGCTGCTTTGTCCTTCACGACTGCTTCCCAAGGGACTCTGCCAAGCAGCCTCCTGAACAGGGCAAAGTCTGCCCTTGGGAAGTGCAAGGTGGAAGTTCTGCTGAGCACCCTACTAACTTCTCCAAGAACAGAAAACTCCATCATTTCATGGTCACTACGCCCAAGGCGACCTCCCCGTTGCCCACGAGCCCTTCTGTATTTCTTCTGATGGTATCCATGCAGGTCTTGGTCACGGAAGAGCTCACTTGTTGCTGGTGGCAGCTTTGCTGTTGGGGACACCGCTTTCCAGCAGCCCATGAGCCAACCCCACAGGTGCCCAGTGCCGTGAGCACTGCAAGTGGGAGCCCTCCGTGCACAGGGACCCCCTGTCCCCGGGACGGCCGTGCCAGCACCCCCAGCCACCTCCAGCCCCAGGAACCCAGAGCAAGCGGAAACCACAACTCGGCCAATACCAGAAAAAGACAAAGAGCGCAGGTCTGAAAAAACATGAATAAATATCTTTACAGAAAAAAATAGAAAGGTAAACCTATTTACAGAAAGAAACGTGAACTACAACAAATGAAATACAATCAACATACTACTTGATACATACAACATAAATATACACTACACTATCAATAAATACACACTACAAATCAATACACTATGTAAATACACACAACAAACTACTAACTCCCTCTTCTGTCTCTCCCACCCCACCAAGCCCATCATCAACATATCATCTACCCATCCACTTCCATTTCCTCTAACATGTCACTATCCACTTCCATTTCTTCCTCCGCATTCTCATCCACTTCCATGTCTTCATCCATCTGTACTTGATCTACATCCAGGTATTCTTCAATGTTTTCATCCACCTGCATCTCCTCTACCTGCTCGGCCCCCATGCAGCAACTGGCTCTCCAGCCCCCAGCACACTGTGGTGTAACCTAAGGCAAAAGCCAAGCAGAAAAGTGCATTGGTCCTGCCCTGGGCAGCTCAGCAGAGCTGTGGGATGGGAGTCTCAGCACCCCTGACCCCTCTCGCTGCCCAGGGAGAGCTGTGGGGTGATGGGTCCCCTGGGCACTTCGCCAGCAATAGCTGCCTGGAGTTTGGGCAGCTCCTGGGCCACCAGCACCCACGGGCCACCACCTACATCCGGAGTATCTCATGCTTTGTGCGCTTTGGCATCTTGTGGAGCAGCTCTGTGGGAGTGGAGAGGGCAGGGGTGAGCAGCCATGTCCCTGTCCCTCGGGGCATCACAAGCACAGAGTCCGGCCCCACACCTCCCTTGGTGCCCAGGAGCCCCTTACCTTGCGCAGGTGTTTTTTTTGGCTCCGCGCTGCTCCACAGGCAGGGCTGGGCTGCCTTGGCTCCAGCCTGGAAAGGGGCAGAGGAGGCACGGGCTCAGGCTGCGGGCAGCACCAGCTGCTCCCACTGAGCATCCCTCCAGCACGAGCCCAGGGTGCCCTGGGCTCCCATGGGGACGTGTCCCCCCAGGCAGGGATGCTCGATTTCAGCAGGGGACGAGCAGCCCAGAAGGGCTTCTCCCAGCCCGTGGCATTGCAGGGGTGGGTGAAGCGGACAAGCTGAGCTCCTGGTCCCCAAGCTCCCCAGAGTGGGGTCCCCACCCCACGCCATCCCCGCGGTGCCTGCTCCGGCCTGCCCGGGCGGTGGAGGTGCCCAAGCCGTGGAGCGGGACTGTACCTCCAGCAACACAAGTCTCCTCTTCCTCCGGAGCTTCACAACAAAAGACGGGTGAGCCGAAAAAAGGGACTGAGGCATTGGGTGTAGGTGATTGGTTGGGTTATGCGGTTGAGGCACTGGGAATGGGAGAGAAGGGCTGGACTGGACCAGGGTAAGCGGGAAGAAAGTAAGAGGAGCAGACAAGGGCAGTGCTGAGAGCTGGAGAGGGTCGCTGTGTTGTGGATGTTGCTGGGCACCGGCGCTGCAGATGGAACATGGGCTGTGACGTCGCATCTCGGTTGCATGGGCACTCTGCTGTCAGCTGCGCAGCAGGGATGGGGATGACCCCCTCTCAATGGTGGTTATGGATGTACTAACCTGCCTTTTCACCGATTTCATCATCCCAAACAGTTACGCTTCCATGCTGCCTTGAGCGGTTCTTCCCAGCCATCCCGTCATGCCCGGCAGCCATCCTCACCCCTCAGAAATGTTGTTCTCCAGCTGGTTCCTGCAGTAGCTGAAGTTCACCTCCCTGTCCATGGCCATCCCTTTGCAGGCTCTGGTCTCGCTCTGCCCCTGTACAGCACAGCCGCTCTTCCATGTGGGCACAAATGGCAGAGCAAGGCGCAACCTGGGTAGAATCCAGGAAGACTCTAAAGCCCTGGGGATGCCAGTGAATTAAAGTGGTGCCCAAGTCATCTTCTCCTCCCTTCTTCCATTGTTATGGTTTAAGGAAAGGCAGCAATAAACCGTGGCAGATGCTCTCTGTTATCCCCTTTACCTCCCACCACCCCTTCCTTTAGATCGGAAAGATGATAAGAAAGATAAGGGGAAAGGAAGAGGGACTTAGCCTTCATGTTGGAGAGTTTTAAAGGGTTTTACTAATGCTACTAATAAATAGAGAATATATACAAAATATACAAAACCAAAGTCAAGTGCTTGATGTGCAGTTGGCGTCACTCAGCAGCAGAGCTGCGGGTGCGGGGCTGGCGGCTCCAGCAGCTGCAGCTCAGGCCCTGAAAGTCACGGGCGGGACTGCACAGCAAACCGGAACCTGGGTGCAGGATGCAGGGCCTGAGGGCTGTGGATCACAGACAGACAGACAGACAGGGTTCTCTCCAGATGCCGGCCATACACACACACAAGTGGTATCCAGTAACTTGCCTGAGACTGATATCTCTGACTTAGAGTTTCTGGACACGAACTGCATCAGATTGCACATCACCTCTCCTGCCTAGAGAGAGACTGCTGTGATAGAGAGACTTGCACTCATGAACTAGTGATATACATATTTTTGTGTGTGTGTATATACATTTGAAGACAGGCAGAAAGCAATAGTGATTTGGGTATGACTCAAATGGTATGGAATAAGGGGTAGAATGTACTGGTTTTGTTAAAAACAGGACTGGTTCTCTTTTAGTGATTTTTCTTTCAGCTCAGTTCTTCTCAGTGTCTGTACTTTTCTGAGTTTTAGCTGCGTATTTTTCCTTGGATGCTGCACTCGGTGCTGATAAGAGACCAACGGAATGCTGAAGAAGCTCATGTTTAGATTTATTACTATGGTAGCCAAGAAAGACTGGTAAGTTTTCCCATGTTCCGTTGTGAGAGGGGCGTGTTTGGGGAGGGGTGGATGGAACAGGTTACTAGAACTGACCAACGGAAGTATTCCATCCCATAATTGTCATACCCCCTATATAAGAGGGTGATCATGAGGGTCACTCTCTCTTCGCCCATGGCCGGCATCTGGAGAGAACCCTGTCTGTCTGTCTGTCTGTGATCTACAGCCCTCAGGCCCTGCATCCTGCACCCAGGTTCCGGTTTGCTGTGCAGTCCCGCCTGTGACTTCCAGGGGCCTGAGCTGCAGCTGCTAGAGCCGCCAGCCCCGCACCCCCAGCTCTGCTGCTGAGTGACGCCAACTGCACATCCAGCACTTGAGATCTGAGGCATGGAATGATGTTACAACCCTTGAGGTTACAAGGAAAGTATGTATTCATTTATGACGTCGGACACACGGGGAATCATTTCACCTAATACCTGTGAGAAATTACAGTACCTGTGAGCTTGGTTCAATGCAGTGAAGTGTTACATATTCATGAAAGTTTTAGGAATGCCTATACATATTCATAACCTGTTCCCGAGAAGGCAGTTCTTATTACAGTGAGTTCAGGAGACCATTTCCATAGTCTCCACCTCCGGCTCCTCCTGGTTGCAGCTGTGCAGTGATCGTGACCCTGGGTCCTCTTCTCTGTGCACGGTCACATTTGGTCCAGTGTGATGAGTTGGTGAGGTCTCAGACTGCTGAGTTTGTTAAAACTGGCGTATCTCCTGTCCTGTGCCCAGGTTTCTGTTATCCAGTTCACCCAAGGATGCACCAAGGATTATTATCTTTGCAAGGCATCAGTGAAGTCCTGTTTCTCGTACAATAAGTTACACAGAGCTAAGCAAGCCAGGCAATAGTGATGTGGGTTAAGATAATTTACAGTGACCCACAGACAATTACAGGTCCTGATGAAGTGCCATGTACCCAAGGTATAGTGCGGAAGTTTGTGCAGAGCACACCACCGTCTTATGCCCACACTTTAGGATTGCTCACCCTTTCAGAAGACGATCTGTCAACTGTGGGTGAAGTAGCAGACATGTTGCAGCAGTATGAAGACATTCTTTCTTCTCCCCTACAAGCCTGTGTCACAGCTGTGGAGAAACTGTGTGACAAACTGTCCAAGAGGGAGGACAGATCCTGCTCATCACATACACGGGCCCAAGCCACAGCTATTGGGAAGAGATGCCCTTCTGTAGCATCAGCCCAAGAGAAATGCGACATGTCATTAGTTGAATTATGTTTTTTTTCTGCGTGACCAGGGAGAAGATATGAGTAATTGACATGGCAAGCCCACTGCTGACCTAGAGGCAAGAGTATGTGAGTTGAAAAAGAAAGCTCCCAAGAGAAAAGCTGCTCCAGTTTCCAGTGGGAGGCTTTCCAGACAGAGTAGGAGGGATTCTCGTGTCTCCCTACCAGCAACTGTGCAAAGTACCAATTAGTGGGGCCCTGCCTCCAGCCAGGTGGAGGAGAGGGACAATGACAACACAGTTTATTGGACTGTGTGGATTCGGTGGCCTGGTATGTTAGAACCACATGAGTATAAAGCCCTGGTAGACCCTGGTGCTCAGTGTACAATGATGCCATCGAATCATAAAGGGTCAGTATCTGTCAGTATTGAAGGAGTGACTGGGGGATCTAAGGAATTGACTGTATTAGAGGCTGAAGTGAGCCTAACAGGAAAAGAGTGGGAAAGGCACCCTGTTTTGACTGGTTCGGATGCTCCGTGCATCCTTGGTATAGACTACCTAAGGAGTGGGTATTTTAAAGAACCAAAAGGGTATCGATGGGCCTTTGGTATAGCAGCTGTAGAGACTGAGAACATTAAACAGCTGTCTAATTTGCCTGGTCTTGCTGATGACCCTTCTGTTGTAGGACTGCTTAAGGTCAAAGAGCAACAGGTGCCGATTGCTACCACGACAGTGCACAGACAACAATATCGCACCAACCGAGATTCCCTGATCCCCATTCATAAACTGATCAAACAACTAGAGAGTCAAGGAGTGATCAGTAAGACTCGCTCATTTTTCAATAGTCCTGTATGGCTTTTTCCAAAGCCTAATGGAGAATGGAGACTGACTGTAGGCTATCGTGGCTTAAATGAAGTTACCCCACCATTAAATGCTGCTGGGCCAGACATGTTAGAACTGCAATATGAACTGGAGTCAAAGACAGCCAAGAGTATGCCACAACTGACATTGCTAATGCATTTTTCTTTATTCCTTTAGCAGCAGAATGCAGGCCACAGGGTAGGGTAGGAAGGGTATCCAATAGACCTGGAATCCACTGCGCCAGGGGTGGAAACACTGCCCTACTATCTGCCATGGACTGATCCAGACTGCACTGGAACAAGGTAAAGCTCCAGAGCACCTGCAATTGTGGCAGGACGTTGCTGCTCGACTAGAGAACCTGACTGTAAAAGTACAGCATGTGGATGCCCATGTGCCTAAAAGTCGAGCCACTGAGGAACATCAAAACAACCAGCAAGCGGATCAAGCTGCTAAGATTAAAGTAGATGAGGTGGATTTGGACTGGCAACATAAAGGTGAATTTTTTTCTAGTTCGGTGGGCCCATGATGCTTCAGAGCATCAAGGACGGGATGCAACATATAAATGGGCTTGGGACCAAGGGGTGGACTTAACCATGGACATTATTTCACATGTTATCTATGACTGTGAAACATGTGCTGCAATCAAGCAGGCCAAAAGGTTAAAGCCCGTGTGGTATGGGGGGCGGTGTTTGGAATATAAATATGGGGAGGCTGGGCAGATTGATTATATTATACTCCCTAGAACATGCCAAGGCAAGCGCTATGTGCTTACAATGGTGGAAGCAACCACGGGATGGCTAGAAACATAGTCTGTGTCTCATGCCACTGCCCGGAACACTATTCTGGGCCTTGAAAAGCAAGTCCTGTGGCGACATGGTACTCCAGAAAAAACTGAGTCAGACAATGGGACTCATTTTAAAAACAGTCTCATAACCAACTGGGCCAAAGAACATGGTATTGAATGGATATATCATATCCCCTATCGTGCGCCAGCCTCTGGGAAGATTGAGCGATATAACGGTTTGTTAAAAAGACATTTATGGAACACTGCTGCTACCGCGCCCATGGTGGCTGCTCCGAAGCTTTTTACCGTGAGCAGGTGCTGCAAACCCTCCGTTCCGACCAGGGTCCCCCGCCGGCTCTCCCCGGCCTGGGGGCCGCCTTGAGGCGGCCGCGCCAGCTACGCGAGGCCGAGGCTTCAGGGGGGTGCGAAGGCTGCGGGCTGTGGGGATCGCTTAGCGCGGCGGAACGAGCTGCTTTCCAGCGGTTGATCCGCACGGGGGAGGCGGCAAAACTGATTCCGGCGTGGAGACCGTGGTGGTGGTGCCGAAATAAAGGTAAAAATGAGGATAAATATGAACATTGGGATCTCCATTGGGAGATGCTGGGACCGTCCTGGCTGTGGCGGAGCTGCTGGAGGGGCCTGGGGACAATAGCGATAATTACACCCAAAATAACACTGCTAATTACAACAATAATTACATAATCATGGCTCTGTCACACCTGGAGCAGTTGTTGAGCCAGGGACAACTTAATTTGGATGATAACGAGCGCCAGACATTTGTTAACGTGCAGAGGAAGTGCCGCTTCCTAATGAGCTGGAACCAGGAGGCACCAAGGGGACGATGGTGGAGCTGGCAAGGGAGACGAGGGAGGTTGTTAATGAGCTAATTAGCGCTAATGAGGGGATGGGGCAGGGGGAGATCCTTAGTGCTAATGAAGGGAGGGGGAGGCAACTAATTGAGGAGCTTGATTGAGGTTAATGAGGTTGTCAAGGAAACCATTTAATGAACATCCAGAGAAGCTGCTCATTAAGGAATCTGACTAACAAACATCCAGAGAAAAGCTGCTTATTAAGGGCTGAGTTATGAGTGGGGGAGTCTGGTCATTAAGGACTCCACCGAACTGGGGGTGGCTTGTTAAGGGCCAACATTTAATTAACGTAATAACGAATAAACGTAATTACTATAGAGCGGGAGCTGCTAATTGGTGGGCGGGCTAATTAACCCATTGACCCCCAGAGGGGACCCAGGCGTCTGGGCCATGGTCCAAGGACGCCACTCCCACTGCCCGCTGATGGGGTGAGTGGTTCTGTGTGTGTGGCTCTGCCTCCCTGCGGCTCTGCCCCCTCCTGCTGATTGGCTGAGCAGTTTTGCGTGTGGCTCTGCCTTCTCCCCGCGGCTCCGCCCCTTCCTGCTGATTGTCTGAGCGGTTCTGTGTGTGGGTCTGCCCCTCCCGCTGATTGGCTGAGTGCTTCCATGTGTGGCTCTGCTTCCCCGCGGCTCCGCCCCCTTCCGTGCGGCTCCGCCCCCTCACATTAATTGGCTGAGCTTTTCTGCATGAGGCTCCGCCCCCTCCCGGCTCTTAAAGCGGCAGTGACCCCAAGATTGGGGGAGGCGCCAATAATTTATTTGGTTATTTGTGGGGTCCCAGTGTCATTGGGGGGGGACATGGGGGTTGTCCAGGAGTTCGGGGGGATCCCAGGAGTTTGGGAAGGACCCAGGAGTTCAGGAGGGACCCAGGAGTTTGGGGGGACCCAGGAGTTCAGGAAAGAAATCCAGGAGTTCAAGAAAAAGGGGACCCAGGAGTTTGGGAAAGGGACCTAGGAGTTTAGGAGGGACCCAGGAGTTTGGGGGTTATGGGGCAACTTCTAACAATATGAGGTGTGTTTAAATACAGTAAGGTATTACATATTCATAATAACCCCAGGAACACCTGGGGCTCCTTCACCTTCATCACAGTGAATTCTTTCCCTTTGGCTCATTATGTTGAATTGACTGGAACCCAAGCTGCCAAGTTGATTGAAACCAGACCGGTTCCCCCCTTTTGCTGTAAATCTTTGTTATCTCGTCTTCTGAAGTTTACACTTGGTGCCTCAAGTTTACATCTAGGTGCTGTAAAACTTCTTATCTTGGCATTCGATGAGGTTCTGTTTTTACTTAACATAATTGGTTACATAAAGCTCTAAACTAGGCACCCTTAAAGTGTTAGTTAGTTCCCTCTATCACAAAGCCTGTGTGGTATGGAGGGCGATGACTAAAGTGTAAATACTGAGAGGCCTGGCAAATTGACTATATCACACTGACACAAACCCACCAGGGCAAGAGCTCTGTGGAAGCCACCACCAGATGACTGGAAACATGCACTGTGCCCCACGGCACTGCCTGCAACACCGTCCTGGGCCTTGAAAAGCAAGTCCTGTGGCAACATGGGACACCATGGGGAGTAATTTAGGGTTCTGCTCACTGCAGAACAGCGTTTAGATTTCTTAAAGACAAGTGCAACTTCAAGAATTCAGTGGCAGGTTCACTCTGTTATTTACTGCATGGGGGAAATATGGCGAGCCGAATGCTGCTGGCCTTTTCTCCCGGTGCCTGTACCAGTTCACGAAGCAGACTGTTGGGATTCTTGCCTCCCTGATAACCGTTCGCTCTGGAGTCTGTGTCCTGGAGCTCCGAGGACAAACTCTCAGGTGAGGCCATATCCGTCACAGTTCACACTGTCAGGATTCTTCTCTCCCTGATAACTGTTCACTCCAGAGTCTGTATTTTCAAGCTTTGAAGACAAACTTTCAGGGGAGGCCTGTATCCATTTGCAAAAGCAAACTTCCAGGCATTCCCTTCCTGATAACCATTTGCTGTAGAGTCCGTGTTTAAAGCTCCAGTGGCAAACTTCTCTGATTCCACGTGGGCTTTCTTGTGTTCAGCTGTAGACATTGGTTATTGTCCATAACCTTGCAGGTGCTGTTTTGCCTGAACACAAATTCCTTTCTTCTCAGCGACGTGCAATATAGGACTTATCTTCTAAGTGTTCAGTGTAGTTTGTAGTTGCTTTTGGTAGATATGAGCAGCACTTTACAGCTTAAAATTTTAGCAAATACAGTTTACCAAGTAACATGAAACAAAGAGTATATTAAAAATCATACAACCTTATTGTTAGCAATCAAGGACACATAACCACGGGCGTAGTATTATGTGGTGCTTTATTTCAGCACTGGGAAACCAGGGGTTCGCACCCAAAGCTGGCTTCGCTGGTCAGTTTAAGTTACGCAGTATTTATACAGTCCATTCACATACATATTCATATATTCATTAAGATATGTAACGGTTACTCAATATTGATTACAACATCAATTGCTACATCTTGGAACTATTTTGATCATGTGCAGTGTCCTCACTCTATACGTATTTAGGCTAAGATAAAAGCTAGGTTGTTAAGATAGGAGTGTACTCGAACACGATATGCTTGAACATCCTCTCAGGGACAGTTTACAAAACTGATTCATCCTTCCAGGAACATTTTGTAAAACTGGTTCTGTTACTAACATTTCCCTCCTTTGAAAATGCTTTTCTATTCTTAGACAATGCATTTTCACCTCAATCAATTTCTTCGATTATTCATTGGTAATTCTCTTCAGGTGTGATAGTTCCAGTCGTGCCTCTTCATAAGCTGGAGGGTTATCAAACATAGGATTAGCATAATTCCTACTCAGGATACTGAAAATGCAATTATTCCTAGCATTTGTTTGACTAATTATGCGCTTAATACCTACATATAACAAACAGTGAAGAACAATGACAATTGCAAGTACAACTACACTTTCTAGTAGTGAATGTACCCATCCTCCCAAACTTAAATCGAATTTATTCAACAGAGCTCCTATCCAGCTTTGTTCTGCATCTTGTTTTTCCTTTTGCAGCTCCACTTGTGTTTGGGTCATCTTAGAAATGTCTTTCTCAACCTCTGAAGTTACGTCTGGAATATGGATGCAGCAGTGATCGATTCTGTCTTTCAAATATCCACAGACGCCATTTTCTTTTAATAACATTATGTCGAGTGCCATTCTATTCTGCAAGGTCATTTTAGTCGTAGCTTGTAATTGTATATTGAGATCCCGAAAACCTTTTTAGTTATTCTAGCCAATCGATCCATTTGCCCGATCAATTTATCAATCATTTCTCTATTCCTATAGGCTGCAATTGGTGCAAAGAAAGATTCTAGTGCCCAGCTAAATTTAACACGGCCTGATGGTTCATGCCACACATCATCCTCGTTTATTTCTCGTTTATGTCTGACCTGTAATAGTTCTTGCCTATTTTTCAAAGGTGACCTTTTCCAAATGGGACGTAGTGTTGGCAACCCCAAAGTAATTTCTCTAATTGGTCCTCCCATTGGCAAATGTGTAGTCCAGGTCCCATCACTTAAGGCCCAAACTAAATGTCCCATACTGCCTATAACTCCTTTACAGTCAATTTTGTCTTTATCAATCCCAATTTTAAAGGCTGCCTGTGAGTCTAACTGTTTCCGACAAGTGCAGCCCGTAATCACTGCTACTTTGACAATGGACAAAGGTATCTCTTTAATGTCTGTTTGACAAGTTATCACCCGTGAGCAATTCCACCATGGTACTGTCATTCGTTCTGTTACATCGGACCACCGTATGCACCATGGAATTGCTTCACTGTATTGGTATTATTGTATAATACTTAATGTCCACATATTGTTCCATAATTCAGTTATGTTTTGTTATCCTGATCTTTGCATTCCCAGTAGGTCTGTTCAACCTTTTGATTCACTATTTTAGTGGTCCACTTGTCATAGAAGCACCATCCTACATCGTGGAATCGTCCTATTGTAATATACCTTGCTTTAGGAAATTTTAAACAATCTGCCCTGTGTCCTGGCGTTTTCCATTTTTGTCGTTCTCTTATCCTTTGTTCAGTTGGGACTTCTTCTATTCTAGTGTGGGATTCACATGCTATCTTACCAGTTCTGTTTATTTCTGGTAAGGTAGTAGCGATTATTCCCCACTGTACTGGATCCTCAGCTGATATTGGTATGGGAAGGCAGGCAGTGATGCTACTGATATTTTGTGTTCGTGCAAAGTCTCGGATTAATCCTATCATTAGGTTCTCTGCCTGATTTTGTACACTTTGTACTACCTGTGGCACCTGGGTACTTTCATTACTATCTACTGCTCTTCGTGGCCTAATTTGCAATTCCATTCGAATAGTCTCATTTTTGCATTTATAAATTTTCCATGCATCGGGTGAGCTTTCCCACTGTCTATCAGGGGCCTTGTGGAATAGAGTGGCACTTCCCTCTCCAATTTTCAAAAGCACAAAAACTCAGGGTATAACCAAAACCAAAGCTTGGTAATGCAGACCAGGCATTATTGCAATGTAGTCTTGAGTGTGGTTGGACCTAGGATATGTGATGACCACGCTCTTGGGACCTTCTTCACACGGGTGTAATGTATCCAGGAGTCTACTCTGGCAACTTTAACTGCGGTAAACGTGGTCAAGAGTACTTGATAGGGTCCATCCCAACGTTCTCTCAAAGGCTCTTCGTTCTAGTTTTTCATATACACAGTGTCCCAGGTTCTATATGTACTGGATTTTCAAGTGCCAGTGGTCGACTCCACTAATGCAGATCGGAGTCGATTCAGTGTCCTGCCAAGAGACAACACATAATTGTACAGGTCCTGATTACCCTTTACGTGGACCTCTGGATTTGGGTTTGGTGCTTCATAGGGTTTGCCATACAGAATTTCGTATGGACTTACTGACATTCCACCCTTAGGTTTTATCCTGATACGCAACAATGCTATTGGTAAGGCCTGTGGCCATTGAATCTTTGCCTCCTGACAGACCTTACTAAGTTGTCTTTTTAAAGTTTAGTTCATTTTCTCTACCTGTCCACTGGACTAGGGCCTCCAGGGAGTATGCAGATCCCACTGAATCCCTAAACATCTGCTAACCTCCTTTACCAGTTGTGTCACAAAATGGGACCCCCTATCGGATGATGTTCCTATTGGTACCCCAAATCTAGGGATTAACCATTTCACAGTTTCTTTTGCTTGGTTGGTGCGACAAGGGAAGGCTTCTGGCCATCCAGAAAAGGTATCCACCACAACAAGTAGATATCTATATCCACGAGTTCGGGGGAGTTCCGCGTAATCTATTTGCCAATAATCCCTGGGTTGCATGCCTGTCTTAATTTTCCCATTTCTATTTTTCTTTTTACTAGAGGATTATTTTCAAGCAAATTTCACACTTAGCTGTAATAGACTTTGCCATTGTTAACATCTGGACCGACATAATTTGTTTTCTTAGATAAATTACCAATGCTTCTGCACCCCAGTGACACTTCTGGTGTTCCGTCTGAAGTATTCCTCTCATAATAGTGGTTGGCACCACAACTTGTCCATTGGTGGTTACATACCACCCAGAATTATTCTTGCTGGCTATGAAGGTAATAAATCAATTGCTCTTACCTTCTGGGAGACAAAACCCACCATTGTTCTCACTTGCCGTGCCACCGACCAAGATGTTTGATCAGCAAGCTGATTTCCCTCAATAATTTTCGATGTTCCACTTTGATGAGCTTTACAGTGCATTATAGCAACTTGCGATGGTTTCTGAATGGCATTAATCAAGTTCAGTATTTCCTTCTGGTATTTAATGTTTGTTCCTTGTGAAGAGAGCAGTCCCCGCTCTTTCCAAAGGACTCCATGCACATGAACAACTCCGAAAGCACCTCCCAGCGGGGTGTCTCTCAAATCAGGATGACTTGTATGGGTGTATTCGATAACTTCCACACAATCATGTTCCAGGTCTCCTTCTTCTGTACCTGCACCCAAAAACTCAGCAGGATTCATTAGGTTAGTAGTTTTTAGAACAACATCATCTTGTTCTGTCAGAATTACCTGGTATTTCATCATTCTGCTTGGGGAAAGCCAATGGCCCCCCTTTTGTTCCAATACTGTTGTCACCATATGGGATACAAACACTTCTATCCTTTTTCCCATAGTTAGTTTTTGGACCTCCTGGATCAGCATTACTGTAGCAGCTACCGCCCATAAGCATGCCGGCCACCCAGCACTTACCGGATCTAGCTGTTTGGAAAAATAGCCAACAGGTCTTTTCCAGGATCCCGGTCGTTGGGTTAATACTCCCAAGGCAAGTCTTTGTCACTCGTGTACAAACAACTGGAAGTCTTTGCTCAAGTCCAGCAGGCCCAAAGCAGGTGCTGCATCAAAGCCTGGTTTAGCTTTTGGAAGGCCTCACGTTGTGGCTTTCCCCACTTGAATGTTTTATTCCTTTGTGCTTCATACAAAGGTTTGGCGATCAACCCATAGTCCATAATCCAGAGTCTGCACCATCCTGTCATTCCTAAAAAAGATCTCAACTCATGTAAGTTTTGTGGTTCTGGAATAGCACAAATAGCATGTATCCTGTTCAGGCTTAGCCTTCGCTGTCCTTGAGAGAGCTCGCATCCTAAATAGATCACAGTCTCGGATGCAATCTGAGCTCTATTTTACGATACTTTGTACCGTTCATTCCCAATTGGTTCAATATTTCAGTTGTTACCTGGATGCAGAGTTCTTGCGTCTCAGTCGCAATCAGAATATCATCTACATATTGTAGCAACAAATACCATTGTCGAGGGATCATGATATGACCTTTTGTAGTCCATTCCTCGAGTTCCTTGGCTAGTTGATTTCCAAAGATGGTTGGGCTATTCTTGAACCCTTGTGGAAGGCGTGTCCAGGTTAACTGAGTTTTCCTCCCATTGTGTGGATTTTCCCATTCAAAGGCAAATAGCTTTTTGCTTTCATGGTCAAGGGGTATGCAGAAAAAGGCATCTTTTAGATCAAGTACAGTAAACCATTTATATTTCTCTTTCACAGATGTTAACAAGGTATATGGATTTGCAACTACCGGGTAAATGTCCTTAGTGATCTGGTTTACAGCCCGCAAATCTTGGCCTAATCGATAACTACCATCAGGTTTCTTTACTGGAAAAATTGGAGTATTATATTCTGATTCACATTCCTCTAGAATACCATATTTCAAGAATTTTCAATTAGAGGTACTATTCCTAACCTAGCTTCTAGTTTCAGTGGGTACTGCCTCAACTGTACTGGCTTGGCATCTTCCTTCAGTTCCACTTTTACAGGCTGGGCTGTTTTTGATTTCCCAGGTATGTCAGTCTCCCATACCATAGGAATCACAGCCTCCTCCACTGCTTGCGGTATTTTCACTACCAGGTTTTCTTTTAAAAACAGAATTTGTCCTACCTTAGATTCTGGAATTTTCATTACCAGGTTTTCATCCTCAAATGTTATTACAGCATCCAATTTGGTCAATAATTCCCATCCTAAAAGGGACACTGGACAATCTGGAACATATAAGAACTTGTGGGTTAGTTCCTTTTCTCCAAAACACAAATCCAAGGGTTGTAGGAATGGCCGTACTTCCTCCTTCCCTGTGGCACCAACAGTTGTTGTAGCTCTGTGACCTACCGTCCCCTGTAAGGAATTCAGTACAGACTAAGTAGCCCCTGTGTCTACTAAAAAATTTACATCCCGGTTTTGGCAGCTTCTTTTAATCTTTCTAAAAGGCCGAGGGAGATTCATTCTTTTTCTGCATCACATTATACAATTTTGACCAATTCATTTGCTTCGGCATAGCAGTTTGAACGCCAATCAATAACCAATCCTGATACCTCCGGAGACGGCATAACCCGCCTCCTGTATTATAATTCCATCGGGGATCTTCTTTTGGAAAGTTCTCACCAACGTTAGCCTCTACTTTCCCATTCCGAATATCTTATCTCACTTTATCCCTCTCAACCTGTATAACCATATCTTTTCTGTAGGGTCCATTAATGTATCCAAAATCACTTGTAAATCACCCCAATCAGGATTCTGCATTTTAATTATCATCTTAATTATTGCAACCTTATCTGGATCTTCCCAATAAGGACCAGCCGATTGCTTTCAGATTACTAAATCCCCTGGCGAAAACGGAACTTTTACATAGATTGGTTACCCCCCCACACCTACTGCTTGCCGCAGGGGTGCTATTACGTTTGGTGATCCCGCCCTTGCTTCATCCCCCGCGGGCGGCGAGCCCGGAGGAGAGGAGCTGTAGCTCCAGCTCTAGCAGCCGCTGCTCCCCCCCCTTTTCACCTCTTTAGCAGACAGTCAGCTTTTTACCTTTTTCTTTTTTTCCTCAGCAATTTATCAAGGAGAAGCTGCCGGGCACAGGTTTAGGCTCCTTTTGCCCTTTTCTCTCTTCATTTAATTCCTGCGATTATAAACTTTATATGTAATTCCAATTAGCTGAACAATAGTTACATCTCTCAGCTCCTACCTTTTGTAACTTCTTACAGATGTCAATAAACAGCACATTAAGCATCAATCCCTGACATTAATTTTAGATCCAAATCAGTCTATCCACAGAACAACACTAACTGCAATACAGCTAACTCAATTTACTTTCATGTGTACAGATGCATCTGAAGGGGAGCAAGGTGGCACTTTAGTAACGGAACCGGTTCTTATTTTGTAATTATTTCCCCAAACAAATTCTTTTGGTACCAAATATAAACATACAAACTAAAATACTGAGCTCAGACACACAAACCGAATACTGAGTTCAAATATGCAAACAGATCACAATTACACTTCTTTTTATGCATAAACTGTCCAAACCCAGCCTCCTTCTAATGTTTCAGAAAGCAATTTGACGGCGATACGTTTGAATTGGACATATCAACACAGAAGGATACAGATAACTAACACAGAAAGATAACACAGGTAACTTTACCAGAACAACAGTAAACAGGATCAAATCACCGGTTTCAACAGTAAATACAGATTAAATCACCAGAACTACAGACCAGGTGCTGAGCAGCACAAGTAACCAGACCAGGTGCGCACAAATAACCAGACCAGGTGCCGAGCCTGCGGCACAAATAACCAGACCAGATGCCGAGCCTGCAGAGGTTTCCCTCTGTCTGACGGACGGCTGCCTAGGCAATACCCCGGGAGCTCCCTGCCCAACCGAGCGTGGCTTTCGCCACGTCTGACCGGCAGGCTACCAGATGCCTGACCAGCAGGCTACCAGACCAGGTGGGTACCCACTAATCCAGATAAAGCACCTTCTTACCAGTCAGAGGTCCGTCGTGAGCAGCAGAGGGTTGGTCACGTCCGATGCACTCCCAAAAATACCTCGGTGCTAGCCGGAGCAGGATCGAGACGCGACACACCTCAGCAGCCCACGATATCCCATCTGGGTCGCTAAAATGTTAGCAATCAGGACACATAACCACAGGCGCAGTTATATGCGGTGCTTTATTTCAGCGCTGGGAAACCAGGGGTTCGCACCCAAAGCTGGCTTCGCTGGTCAGTCTAAGTTACACAGTATTTATACAGTCCATTCACATACATATTCATATATTCATTAAGATATGTAACGGTTACTCAATATTGATTACAACATCGATTACTACATCTTGGAACTATTTTGATCATGTGCAGTGTCCTCACTCTATACGTACTTAGGCTAAGATAAAAGCTAGGTTGTTAAGATAAAGTATACTTGAACGCGATATGCTTGAACATCCTCTCAGGGACAGTTTACAAAACTGATTCATCCTTCCAGGAACATTTTGTAAAACTGGTCCGCTTACTAACAGGGTTTTGTTTCTTTAATGTAGTTTTATTTTGTTGTTAATTTTTGTTTGATGGTAGGTAGGCTGACGATTGCAGGTTGGCTGCTTGGTTTAGGCGGGGTTGTTTAGGCTGGTCGGTTGAGGTTTGGTTGAGGGTGGTTTTGGTTGGTTTTAGATTGCATTTGGTTGGTTTGGATGTGAGAGCAATCTGTCTGCGACCCGTGTCACGCCATTGATCGGCCAGGGTTGATTGGGCTGATCTGGCCGGCTAGGCAGGTGTCCCCTTCCTCCCTCCCTGCTCCCTGTGTGTCCTTCCCGAAGCTAGGTGGTCAGTCCAAGAGGATGAGCTTCCCAGTTGGAGGGGTACCATTCATGGGTCAAGAGTATACAGTAGCTGCACTCCCCTTCTAGAAGCTCCAAAGAAGCTCAAGGTGCATTTGTAGGAGAACCTGGCTGGGGTAGCGGAGCTTCCAAGACCGCAGACACATCCAAGTGAGGCACTGCATGACGTCAGGCGGGGTTTGGGTTGGTTGGGTGTTTTTGGTCATGTAGGCTTTTTGGGGTGTTTTAGCTTGTTTGTTGAAGTGTTGGCTGGTTGAGACTGTTTTTTAGCTTGGTTGTTTTAGGTTGGGTTTGGTGGTTTTATTTCGGCTTAGGCGATTTGCTTTAGGTCATTTTGTTCAGGTTGCTTATGTTGTTTGGTTTCCTATTTTGGGGGTTGGTTTAAGTTGTTTAGTCTAGGTGGTTATTTTAGCTTGGTTGTTTCAGGCGGTATTAGGCTTTATGAGGTGGTTTGGAAGTTGTCTGAGATTGTTGCTTTAGGTTGATTAAGGTGGGTCTGTTTAGATGTCTTCAGCTTGTTTGGATCAGCGTTGCCAAAGGTTGTTTGAGGAATGCTGGTTTATGTAGTTTGAGGTTGTTTTCGGTAGGATTTTTTAGGTCATTTGTTTTAGGTAGGTTTGTTTGAGGGTGTTGAGGTTGCTTTATTTGGTTTGGTTCAGGTTGGTTGAGGTAATTTGTTGTAGATGGTTTCAGGTGCTTTTTAGGTTGTTGTTGGCTGATTGTTTGACGTTTTTGAAGGCAGATTGAGATTGGTTTAGGTTCTCGAAGGTTGGTTGTTTTCAGCTGTTTAAGGTTGGCTTAGGTTAGTTGTTCTATGCTGGTTTAGGTAGGCTGTCCTAGCTAAGGTTCGGGCCACCTCGTGGAGCAGCAGGCACCCAGCCCAAATGGCCCAAAGAAGCCGCGGCAAGTGGGCCATGCTCAGTGCTGCAGAGGAAGGCAAAAAACCCCCAGAGACACTTGGTGTCCCACATGGGGGGAAAAAAAAGCCTTCCTCCCCCCAGCTGCAGGGCACGAGAGGCCATCTTCCTGGTGCTTGAGCAGCAGGTAGGAAGCGAGCCAAAAGGGCCCAGAGGAGCTCTGAAAAGTGGTCATGCTCAGTGCTGCAGAGGAAGGCAAAAAACCCCCGGGGACCAGTGCCAATCTGCCCCGGGAGAAAAAATTCCTTCCTGACCCCAGTGCTGGCGATCGGCTGTTCCCTGAGCATGTGAGCCAGACCGGGCTCCTTGTCCCACAAGCTGCTCACGCCTCCCAGGAGCTGCGCAAGCCCTATCCTCCCTTGAGCTGGAGCCATCTCGGGGACTTCCCAGAGTGCCCAAATGCCTCCGACCTGATGGACCTTGGGGGCGAGAATCCTTCCTGTGCCTGGTGGGACACCAGTGGGTGCTCCAAAGCACTGCAACCCCCTGCAAGCCCTCTGTATCCTATTTCTGATGGCTCCTGAGCCTGTCTGCGCATGGGATGAAGATGGTGAGCTCTGCAGTGCTCTTCAAGAAGGCATTCCCTTTGTCTTGTCCCACTGCTATGCACCTGAAGAGGCTTCCCAGCCAGCCAGCCAGTCCGCCAGCCATCACATAAGCTTGGAAGGTGGCCCTGGCAGTCCCTGTGCCATTCCTTCCCAATGCAGCAAGTGATACGTGATGCTACGCTGTCGTTGATGGTGAGGTTGTCTGCTTGGGAAGAAGTCTTGAATGGTTTTGTGCTGTTGACCCTATCTTTGCTTGCACTCGATGGCTCTTTTCCTCCTTTGGCTTTCATCCTTGATATCTTGCTTGAGGGTCATGCCAGCCCTCTCAGGCTTGGTCTTGCTCCTTGCAGCTGTTGTCTTCTTCTGTAGGCCCTCCGTGACCCTAACCAACTACGTAGTCTTGGTTTGCTTTCATCCCAGCTGGACTTGATCTTTCCTGAAGCCGAGGAATGAGAAATGTCCGTAGTCGTCCAGGCGAGTTCTCAGCGGGGCTTTGCACCAGGCTTGCCTTTCCTCTGGCAATGCCTTGTCTGACACACCAGAATGCATTTGCCTGTATCACATTTGTGGCTCGCAGTCGGGCTGTGACCTACTTGTGCCTGCAGGAGCATTTTCCTACTCTGCTGTGTGCAAGCAGTGCCGGAAACTCCTGGTGCTCCACGTGACGCTGTATTCCCTATTTCTAGGCTGTAGACCTTCAGGTGGGCTTTCTTGATGTAGGGGGTTTCTCCTGTGTCAGAGCTTCAGCTGGGAGGGAGTGTGGGGGCTGTAGAACTCCACTGTGAGAGAACAGCTTCTTCTGGTTCATGGATGCTGAGGACCTGGGATGTGTCTAGTTTGGAGAGATGGAGGCTGAGAGGCGACCTCGTTGCTCTCTACAGCTTCCGCGGAGGGAAAATGGAGAGGGAGCTGCTGATCCCTTCTTCCCGGCAGCCAATAGCAGAAGGCTCAAAGCTGCATCCATCCCTCAGGGGAGCTTTGGACTTGACAAGAGGAAAGTTTTCTTTCCCAAGAGGGTGGTCAAACAGGGTGGAACAGGGCTCCCGGAGCCCAGGTGGGCGATGCCCCATGCCTGTCAGTGTTGAAGAGGCATTTGGACGATGCCCTTAATACCATGTTTCAACTTTTGGCCAGCCCCGAAGTGGTCAGGCCTTTGGACTAGATGATGACTGTAGGTCCCTTCCAGCTGAAGTCTTCTCTCCTCTCCTTCTGTTCCTACCTCCTCCTTTCCCTAGCAGTAGCAGACGCTGAGGAAATTTCGGATGTCGTTGCTTCCCATCCCTGCACTAACAGAAGGCATTGAATAACCTGAAGCGTGCCCCATCTTCGGCACTTGCTCCGTCACCTTGTGGCAAGGAGGCACGTAGCTTCTGATGCGGGTGAGAGCCCTAGGCCCCCTTGCAACATGTGGGCATCCCACTTCTTAGAGCTACTGCCCCTGGCTCTGCAGGGCATGATGATGGTGAGCTCTGCAGTGCTCCTCAAGAAGGACTTCCCTTGGTCCTGCCACTGCTACCCAGTGGAAAAGGATTTCCAGGCATCAGATGAGTTTGGGAAGTGGCCCTGCCAGGAGATTGTCTTGCAGTGGAGAACCTCCCGTAGCTTCATCCAAGGTCTTCCTCCCTCAGCCGCTGCCCTGGGATTCCGCCAGCCAGCTCCCCAAGTGCTTTGTCTGGGATGTGTTTGGGCTGCCCCCGGGCCAGCTCTGGCGGTGGACACGGGGGGCTGCTCCTTTTTATCCTGCCCGGGGCATTGTGACCTCAGCATTGCCGGGTGCTGGCATTGTGACATGGGGGTGACAGAGCCCCCGTGTGCAGCCCCGCCCGCCGCCCCTGCGCCCAGCGCCCTTTGGAAGAAGCCTTTGGGGTGCTGGGGGGCCCCGGATCAGTCCCCGTGCCTACGAGATAGGGGACTAATCAACCTAATCGTGTCCCTTTTTGGCAAAAATACAGTGCGGATTTGTTGCCGGTCCAGCCTTCCTTCCAGTAGCGATACTGCCCGTGACCACCTCCCGTTCGATTCCACGAAGGTGCCTTGTGTCTGGCACCTGGGGCAATGTCTCGCTCTGTTTTGACTTTCTCTTTCTTAGACAGCTCCCGCCTCAGTGGGTGTTTTGGCACCGATGGGTTTGGGGACCCAGCGGGTTTTCTCTCCTTGGCTGTTTAACACTGGGACCTTCCTACCCGTGCCCTCTGACCGTGGCTTCCACAGCAAAGTGTTGGCTCTGGGCCAGTTTGCAAATCAGCCCTTCTCGTGCAGCTCTGGACAGTATGTGATGGGGAGAAGGTAATAGTGCAATCTATTTCACGCATGCCGTCCAGTGACGCATTTTGTTTACAACCATGATAGGGCTTGTAAACCACCATTGCGCTCTCTCTAGATCGTGCTTTGGAAGGCTTGCTTTTGCTGGAAGTAGCCGCTAATGACTGGATAGTTAAGAAACCGTCTGCCCTGGACAGACACAGAGAGTTTTCTAATGGACACAATGTTGCTATCTTGCTGCTTTTCCTGCGAATTGCAGGTGGCATCTTGAATAAAAAGGTGAAGCTTGATTGCGTTGGGTTTAGTGTGACTTGTGCAGGAGCGAGGCTGATGAGAAGAGGCCCGTGTGTGCGTGCGATCCCACCCGTCTCTGTGCCGGCAGGTTGGGCAGTCCCCCTCATGGCCACCTTTTCACTCTGTGCCTTGTCCACTGTTAGTGCACGAGAGGAGGCAAGAGCCAAGAGGTGCCAAAGCTGGGGAAGTTTTCTGAGGTGAGGTGGCTGCGTGTAGGAGAGAGCCCCGGCAGAGCTCCCATCTGGGCTGGACCTTGGAGAACCCGGAATCCCCGGCAGCTCAGCCGCATCTCGCGGCGCTCAGGGACCCGGCTGCTGCGGGCACGTCTGCTGCCTCCTGGAACATCTCCTTTTCCTCAGTGCAAAGAGGAGAAAGCAACCGTTCCTCCAGGGAGCCTGCACTTGGTATGGTGAGCAAGCACAGCAGGGCCGTGGATGTAGCCACAAGTGCTGTTGACAATCCCTAAGCGAGCACCTATTTTGAAGGCACGGAAGGAAGTGTTTGGAAGTCTACTTCTGCCAGGGTCCTGGGGGTGCTCCTAGGCCTCAGCGGCTGGGACCGGCCTCCCCTGGGACCCCCACCCACAGCCACCGTCTCCTGCCAAGGGCCCAGCTCAACATGGGGCCTTGGGTCCCTGCCTGAGCCATGGTGTAGGTGTGTGTGCCCGTCTGCGCCCTGCAGAGAGCTGCTCTCCTGGATGGAGCCCTCAGGGCTCGGTCAGGGCTTGCCCTGCAGAAGTCCAGGCTCCCAAGAGAGCAGAACTTTTCTGTTCTGTTTGCTCACCATGAATCGAGCAACGATGAGACTACTGTTTCCCAGAAATGCCAGGGGGGTTTTGGCTCCAAGAAGACTTTCAAGGACGCAAAACACAAAGAAAAAAAGTGGGACCAGGGTTTTGTTTCTTTAATGTAGTTTTATTTTGTCGTTCATTTTTGTTTGATGGTAGGTAGGCTGACGGTTGCAGGTTGGCTGCTTGGTTTAGGCGGGGTTGTTTAGGCTGGTCGGTTGAGGTTTGGTTGAGGGTGGTTTTGGTTGGTTTTGGATTGTATTTGTTTGGTTTGGATGTGAGAGCAATTTGTCTGCGACCCGTGTCACCCCATTGATCGGCCAGGGTTGATTGGGCTGATCTGGCCGGCTAGGCAGGTGTCCCCTTCCTCCCTCCCTGCTCCCTGCGTGTCCTTCCCGAAGCTAGGTGGTCAGTCCAAGAGGATGAGCTTCCCAGTTGGAGGAGTACCATTCATGGGTCAAGAGTATAGAGCAGCTGCACTCCCCTTCTAGAAGCTCCAAAGAAGCTCAAGGTGCATTTGTAGGAGAACCTGGCTGGGGTAGCGGAGCTTCCAAGACTGCAGACACATCCAAGTGAGGCACTGCATGAGGTCAGGCAGGGTTTGGGTTGGTTGGGTGTTTTTGGTCATGTAGGCTTTTTGGGGTGTTTTAGCTTGTTTGTTGAAGTGTTGGCTGGTTGAGACTGGTTTTTAGCTTAGTTGTTTTAGGTTGGGTTTTGTGGTTCTATTTCGGCTTAGGTGATTTGCTTTAGGTCATTTTGTTCAGGTTGCTTATGTTGTTTGGTTTCCTATTTTGGGGGTTGGTTTAAGTTGTTTAGTCTAGGTGGTTATTTTAGCTTGGTTGTTTCAGGCGGTTTTAGGCTTTATGAGGTGGTTTTGAAGTTGTTTGAGATTGTTGCTTTAGGTTGATTAAGGTGGGTCTGTTTAGATGTCTTCAGCTTGTTTAGATCAGGGTTGCCGAAGGGTGTTTGAGGAACGCTGATTTATGTAGTTTGAGGTTGTTTTCGGTAGGATTTTTTAGGTCATTTGTTTTAGGTAGGTTTGTTTGAGGGTGTTGAGGTTGCTTTATTTGGTTTGGTTCAGGTTGGTTGAGGTAATTTGTTGTAGATGGTTTCAGGTGCTTTTTAGGTTGTTGTTGGCTGATTGTTTGACGTTTTTGAAGGCAGATTGAGATTGGTTTAGGTTCTCGAAGGTTGGTTGTTTTCAGCTGTTTAAGGTTGGCTTAGGTTAGTTGTTCTATGCTGGTTTAGGTAGGCTGTCCTAGCTAAGGTTCGGGCCACCTCGTGGAGCAGCAGGCACCCAGCCCAAATGGCCCAAAGAAGCCGCGGCAAGTGGGCCATGCTCAGTGCTGCAGAGGAAGGCAAAAAACCCCCAGAGACACTTGGTGTCCCACATGGGGGGAAAAAAAGCCTTCCTCCCCCCAGCTGCAGGGCACGAGAGGCCATCTTCCTGGTGCTTGAGCAGCAGGTAGGAAGCGAGCCAAAAGGGCCCAGAGGAGCTCTGAAAAGTGGTCATGCTCAGTGCTGCAGAGGAAGGCAAAAAACCCCCGGGGACCAGTGCCAATCTGCCCCGGGAGAAAAAATTCCTTCCTGACCCCAGTGCTGGCGATCGGCTGTTCCCTGAGCATGTGAGCCAGACCGGGCTCCTTGTCCCACAAGCTGCTCACGCCTCCCAGGAGCTGCGCAAGCCCTATCCTCCCTTGAGCTGGAGCCATCTCAGGGACTTCCCAGAGTGCCCAAATGCCTCCGACCTGATGGACCTTGGGGGCGAGAATCCTTCCTGTGCCTGGTGGGACACCAGTGGGTGCTCCAAAGCACTGCAACCCCCTGCAAGCCCTCTGTATCCTATTTCTGATGGCTCCTGAGCCTGTCTGCGCATGGGATGAAGATGGTGAGCTCTGCAGTGCTCTTCAAGAAGGCATTCCCTTTGTCTTGTCCCACTGCTATGCACCTGAAGAGGCTTGCCAGCCAGCCAGCCAGCCCGCCAGCCATCACATAAGCTTGGAAGGTGGCCCTGGCAGTCCCTGTGCCATTCCTTCCCAATGCAGCAAGTGATACGTGATGCTACGCTGTCGTTGATGGTGAGGTTGTCTGCTTGGGAAGAAGTCTTGAATGGTTTTGTGCTGTTGACCCTATCTTTGCTTGCACTCGATGGCTCTTTTCCTCCTTTGGCTTTCATCCTTGATATCTTGCTTGAGGGTCATGCCAGCCCTCTCAGGCTTGGTCTTGCTCCTTGCAGCTGTTGTCTTCTTCTGTAGGCCCTCCGTGACCCTAACCAACTACGTAGTCTTGGTTTGCTTTCATCCCAGCTGGACTTGATCTTTCCTGAAGCCGAGGAATGAGAAATGTCCATAGTCGTCCAGGCGAGTTCTCAGCGGGGCTTTGCACCAGGCTTGCCTTTCCTCTGGCAATGCCTTGTCTGACACACCAGAATGCATTTGCCTGTATCACATTTGTGGCTCGCAGTCGGGCTGTGACCTACTTGTGCCTGCAGGAGCATTTTCCTACTCTGCTGTGTGCAAGCAGTGCCGGAAACTCCTGGTGCTCCACGTGACGCTGTATTCCCTATTTCTAGGCTGTAGACCTTCAGGTGGGCTTTCTTGATGTAGGGGGTTTCTCCTGTGTCAGAGCTTCAGCTGGGAGGGAGTGTGGGGGCTGTAGAACTCCACTGTGAGAGAACAGCTTCTTCTGGTTCATGGATGCTGAGGACCTGGGATGTGTCTAGTTTGGAGAGATGGAGGCTGAGAGGCGACCTCGTTGCTCTCTACAGCTTCCGCGGAGGGAAAATGGAGAGGGAGCTGCTGATCCCTTCTTCCCGGCAGCCAATAGCAGAAGGCTCAAAGCTGCATCCATCCCTCAGGGGAGCTTTGGACTTGACAAGAGGAAAGTTTTCTTTCCCAAGAGGGTGGTCAAACAGGGTGGAACAGGGCTCCCGGAGCCCAGGTGGGCGATGCCCCATGCCTGTCAGTGTTGAAGAGGCATTTGGACGATGCCCTTAATACCATGTTTCAACTTTTGGCCAGCCCCGAAGTGGTCAGGCCTTTGGACTAGATGATGACTGTAGGTCCCTTCCAGCTGAAGTCTTCTCTCCTCTCCTTCTGTTCCTACCTCCTCCTTTCCCTAGCAGTAGCAGACGCTGAGGAAATTTCGGATGTCGTTGCTTCCCATCCCTGCACTAACAGAAGGCATTGAATAACCTGAAGCGTGCCCCATCTTCGGCACTTGCTCCGTCACCTTGTGGCAAGGAGGCACGTAGCTTCTGATGCGGGTGAGAGCCCTAGGCCCCCTTGCAACATGTGGGCATCCCACTTCTTAGAGCTACTGCCCCTGGCTCTGCAGGGCATGATGATGGTGAGCTCTGCAGTGCTCCTCAAGAAGGACTTCCCTTGGTCCTGCCACTGCTACCCAGTGGAAAAGGATTTCCAGGCATCAGATGAGTTTGGGAAGTGGCCCTGCCAGGAGATTGTCTTGCAGTGGAGAACCTCCCGTAGCTTCATCCAAGGTCTTCCTCCCTCAGCCGCTGCCCTGGGATTCCGCCAGCCAGCTCCCCAAGTGCTTTGTCTGGGATGTGTTTGGGCTGCCCCCGGGCCAGCTCTGGCGGTGGACACGGGGGGCTGCTCCTTTTTATCCTGCCCGGGGCATTGTGACCTCAGCATTGCCGGGTGCTGGCATTGTGACATGGGGGTGACAGAGCCCCCGTGTGCAGCCCCGCCCGCCGCCCCTGCGCCCAGCGCCCTTTGGAAGAAGCCTTTGGGGTGCTGGGGGGCCCCGGATCAGTCCCCGTGCCTACGAGATAGGGGACTAATCAACCTAATCGTGTCCCTTTTTGGCAAAAATACAGTGCGGATTTGTTGCCGGTCCAGCCTTCCTTCCAGTAGCGATACTGCCCGTGACCACCTCCCGTTCGATTCCACGAAGGTGCCTTGTGTCTGGCACCTGGGGCAATGTCTCGCTCTGTTTTGACTTTCTCTTTCTTAGACAGCTCCCGCCTCAGTGGGTGTTTTGGCACCGATGGGTTTGGGGACCCAGCGGGTTTTCTCTCCTTGGCTGTTTAACACTGGGACCTTCCTACCCGTGCCCTCTGACCGTGGCTTCCACAGCGAAGTGTTGGCTCTGGGCCAGTTTGCAAATCAGCCCTTCTCGTGCAGCTCTGGACAGTATGTGATGGGGAGAAGGTAATAGTGCAATCTATTTCACGCATGCCGTCCAGTGACGCATTTTGTTTACAACCATGATAGGGCTTGTAAACCACCATTGCGCTCTCTCTAGATCGTGCTTTGGAAGGCTTGCTTTTGCTGGAAGTAGCCGCTAATGACTGGATAGTTAAGAAACCGTCTGCCCTGGACAGACACAGAGAGTTTTCTAATGGACACAATGTTGCTATCTTGCTGCTTTTCCTGCGAATTGCAGGTGGCATCTTGAATAAAAAGGTGAAGCTTGATTGCGTTGGGTTTAGTGTGACTTGTGCAGGAGCGAGGCTGATGAGAAGAGGCCCGTGTGTGCGTGCGATCCCACCCGTCTCTGTGCCGGCAGGTTGGGCAGTCCCCCTCATGGCCACCTTTTCACTCTGTGCCTTGTCCACTGTTAGTGCACGAGAGGAGGCAAGAGCCAAGAGGTGCCAAAGCTGGGGAAGTTTTCTGAGGTGAGGTGGCTGCGTGTAGGAGAGAGCCCCGGCAGAGCTCCCATCTGGGCTGGACCTTGGAGAACCCGGAATCCCCGGCAGCTCAGCCGCATCTCTCGGCGCTCAGGGACCCGGCTGCTGCGGGCACGTCTGCTGCCTCCTGGAACATCTCCTTTTCCTCAGTGCAAAGAGGAGAAAGCAACCGTTCCTCCAGGGAGCCTGCACTTGGTATGGTGAGCAAGCACAGCAGGGCCGTGGATGTAGCCACAAGTGCTGTTGACAATCCCTAAGCGAGCACCTATTTTGAAGGCACGGAAGGAAGTGTTTGGAAGTCTACTTCTGCCAGGGTCCTGGGGGTGCTCCTAGGCCTCAGCGGCTGGGACCGGCCTCCCCTGGGACCCCCACCCACAGCCACCGTCTCCTGCCAAGGGCCCAGCTCAACATGGGGCCTTGGGTCCCTGCCTGAGCCATGGTGTAGGTGTGTGTGCCCGTCTGCGCCCTGCAGAGAGCTGCTCTCCTGGATGGAGCCCTCAGGGCTCAGTCAGGGCTTGCCCTGCAGAAGTCCAGGCTCCCAAGAGTGCAGAACTTGCTCACCACGAATCGAGCAACAATGAGACTACTGTTTCCCAGAAATGCCAGGGGGGTTTTGGCTCCAAGAAGACTTTCAAGGACGCAAAACACAAAGAAAAAAATGTGGGACCAGGGTTTAGTTTCTTTAATGTAGTTCTATTTTGTTGTTCATTTGTGTTTGATGGTAGGTAGGCTGACGGTTGCAGGTTGGCTGGTTGGTTTAGGCGGGGTTGTTTAGGCTGGTCGGTTGAGGTTTGGTTGAGGGTGGTTTTGGTTGGTTTTAGATTGCATTTGGTTGGTTTGGATGTGAGAGCAATCTCTCTGCGACCCGTGTCACGCCATTGATCGGCCAGGGTTGATTGGGCTGATCTGGCCGGCTAGGCAGGTGTCCCCTTCCTCCCTCCCTGCTCCCTGCGTGTCCTTCCCGAAGCTAGGTGGTCAGTCCAAGAGGATGAGCTTCCCAGTTGGAGGGGTACCACTCACGGTTCAAGAGTATACAGTAGCTGCACTCCCCTTCTAGAAGCTGCAATGAAGCTCAAGGTGCATTTGTAGGAGAACCTGGCTGGCGTAGCGGAGCTTCCAAGACTGCAGACACATCCAAGTGAGGCACTGCATGAGGTCAGGCAGGGTTTGGGTTGGTTGGGTGTTTTTGGTCATGTAGGCTTTTTGGGGTGTTTTAGCTTGTTTGTTGAAGTGTTGGCTGGTTGAGACTGTTTTTTAGCTTGGTTGTTTTAGGTTGGGTTTGGTGGTTCTATTTCGGCTTAGGTGATTTGCTTTAGGTGATTTTGTTCAGGTTGCTTGTGTTGTTTGGTTTCCTATTTTGGGGGTTGGTTTAAGTTGTTTAGTCTAGGTGGTTAGTTTAGCTTGGTTGTTTCAGGCGGTTTTAGTCTTTATGAGGTGGCTTTGAAGTTGTTTGAGATTGTTGCTTTAGGTTGATTAAGGTGGGTCTGTTTAGATGTCTTCAGCTTGTTTGGATCAGGGTTGCCGAAGGTTGTTTGAGGAATGCTGGTTTATGTAGTTTGAGGTTGTTTTCGGTATGATTTTTTAGGTCATTTGTTTTAGGTAGGTTTGTTTGAGGGTGTTGAGGTTGCTTTATTTGGTTTGGTTTAGGTTGGTTGAGGTAATTTGTTGTAGATTGTTTCAGGTGCTTTTTAGGTTGTTGGTGGCTGATTGAAGTTTTTGAAGGCAGATTGAGATTGGTTTAAGTTCTCGAAGGTTGATTGTTTTCAGCTGTTTAAGGTTGGCTTAGGTTAGTTGTTCTATGCTGGTTTAGGTAGGCTGTCCTAGCTAAGTTTAGGGCCACCTCGTGGAGCAGCAGGCACCCAGCCTAAATGGCCCAAAGAAGCCGCGGCAAGTGGGCCATGCTCTATGCTGCAGAGGAAGGCAAAAAACCCCCAGAGACACTTGGTGTCCCACATGGGGGGAAAAAAAAGCCTTCCTCCCCCCAGCTGCAGGGCACGAGAGGCCATCTTCCTGGCGCTTGAGCAGCAGGTAGGAAGCGAGCCAAAAGGGCCCAGAGGAGCTCTGAAAAGTGGTCATGCTCAATGCTGCAGAGGAAGGCAAAAAACCCCCGGGGACCAGTGCCAATCTGCCCCGGGAGAAAAAATTCCTTCCTGACCCCAGTGCTGGCAATCGGCTGTTCCCTGAGCATGTGAGCCAGACCGGGCTCCTTGGCCCACAAGCTGCTCACGCCTCCCAGGAGCTGCGCAAGCCCTATCCTCCCTTGAGCTGGAGCCATCTCGGGGACTTCCCAGAGTGCCCAAATGCCTCTGACCTGATGGACCTTGGAGACGACTATCCTTCCTGTGCCTGGTGGGACACCAGTGGGTGCTCCAAAGCACTGCAACCCCTTGCAAGCCCTCTGTATCCTATTTCTGATGGCTCCTGAGCCTGTCTGCGCATGGGATGAAGATGGTGAGCTCTGCAGTGCTCTTCAAGAAGGCATTCCCTTTGTCTTGTCCAACTGCGATGCACCTGAAGAGCCTTGCCAGCCAGCCCGCCAGCCATCACATAAGCTTGGAAGGTGGCCCTGGCAGTCCCTGTGCCATTCCTTCCCAATGCAGCAAGTGATACGTGATGCTACGCTGTCGTTGATGGTGAGGTTGTCTGCTTGGGAAGAAGTCTTGAATGGTTTTGTGCTGTTGACCCTATCTTTGCTTGCACTCGATGGCTCTTTTCCTCCTTTGGCTTTCATCCTTGATATCTTGCTTGAGGGTCATGCCAGCCCTCTCAGGCTTGGTCTTGCTCCTTGCAGCTGTTGTCTTCTTCTGTAGGCCCTCCGTGATCCTAACCAACTACGTAGTCTTGGTTTGCTTTCATCCCAGCTGGACTTGATCTTTCCTGAAGCCGAGGAATGAGAAATGTCCATAGTCGTCCAGGCGAGTTCTCAGCGGGGCTTTGCACCAGGCTTGCCTTTCCTCTGGCAATGCCTTGTCTGACACACCAGAATCCATTTGCCTGTATCACATTTGTGGCTCACAGTCGGGCTGTGACCTACTTGTGCCTGCAGGAGCATTTTCCTACTCTGCTGTGTGCAAGCAGTGCCGGAAACTCCTGGTGCTCCATGTGACGCTGTATTCCCTATTTCTAGGCTGTAGATCTTCAGGCGAGCTTTCTTGATGTAGGGGATTTCTCCTGTGTCAGAGCTTCAGCTGGGAGGGAGTGTGGGGGCTGTAGAACTCCACTGTGAGAGAAGAGCTTCTTCTGGTTCATGGATGCTGAGGACCTGGGATGTGTCTAGTTTGGAGAGATGGAGGCTGAGAGGCGACCTCGTTGCTCTCTACAGCTTCCGTGGAGGGAAAATGGAGAAGGAGCTGCTGATCCCTTCTTCCCGGCAGCCAATAGCAGAAGGCTCAAAGCTGCATCCCCATCCATCAGGGGAGCTTTGGACTTGACAAGAGGAAAGTTTTCTTTCCCAAGAGGGTGGTCAAACAGGGTGGAACAGGGCTCCCGGAGCCCAGGTGGGCGATGCCCCATGCCTGTCAGTGTTGAAGAGGCATTTGGACGATGCCCTTAATATCATGTTTCAACTTTTGGCCAGCCCCGAAGTGGTCAGGCCTTTGGACTAGAGGATGACTGTAGGTCCCTTCCAGCTGAAGTCTTCTCTCCTCTCCTTCTGTTCCTACCTCCTCCTTTCCCTAGCAGTAGCAGACGCTGAGGAAATTTCGGATGTCGTTGCTTCCCACCCCTGCACTAACAGAAGGCATTGAATAACCTGAAGCGTGCCCCATCTTCGGCACTTGCTCCGTCACCTTGTGGCAAGGAGGCACGTAGCTTCTGATGCGGGTGAGAGCCCTAGGCCCCCTTGCAACATCTGGGCATCCCACTTCTTAGAGCTACTGCCCCTGGCTCTGCAGGGCATGATGATGGTGAGCTCTGCAGTGCTCCTCAAGAAGGACTTCCCTTGGTCCTGCCACTGCTACCCAGTGGAAGAGGATTTCCATGCATCAGATGAGTTTGGGAAGTGGCCCTGCCAGGAGATTGTCTTGCAGTGGAGAACCTCCCGTAGCTTCATCCAGGGTCTTCCTCCCTCAGCCACTGCCCTGGGATTCCGCCAGCCAGCTCCCCAAGTGCTTCGTCTGGGATGTGTTTGGGCTGCCCCCGGGCCAGCTCTGGCGGTGGACGCGGGGGGCTGCTCCTTTTTATCCTGCCCGGGGCATTGTGACCTCAGCGTTGCCGGGTGCTGGCATTGTGACATGGGGGTGACAGAGCCCCCGTGTGCAGCCCCGCCCGCCGCCCCTGCGCCCAGCGCCCTTTGGAAGAAGCCTTTGGGGTGCTGGGGGGCCCCGGATCAGTCCCCGTGCCTACGAGATAGGGGACTAATCAACCTAATCGTGTCCCTTTTTGGCAAAAATACAGTGCGGGTTTGTTGCCGGTCCAGCCTTCCTTCCAGTAGCGATACTGCCCGTGACCACCTCCCGTTCGATTCACGAAGGTGCCTTGTGTCTGGCACCTGGGGCAATGTCTCGCTCTGTTTTGACTTTCTCTTCCTTAGACAGCTCCCGCCTCAGTGGGTGTTTTGGCACCGATGGGTTTGGGGACCCAGCGGGTTTTCTCTCCTTGGCTGTTTAACACTGGCACCTTCCTACCCGTGCCCTCTGACCGTGGCTTCCACAGCGAAGTGTTGGCTCTGGGCCAGTTTGCAAATCAGCCCTTCTCGTGCAGCTCTGCACAGTATGTGATGGGGAGAAGGTAACAGTGCAATCTTTTGCACGCATGCAGTCCAGTGACGCATTTTGTTTACAACCATGATAGGGCTTGTAAACCACCATTGTGCTCTCTCTAGATCGTGCTTTGGAGGGCTTGCTTTTGCTGGAAGCAGCCGCTAATGACCTGATAGTTAAGAAACAGTCTGCCCTGGACAGACACAGAGAGTTTTCTCATGGACACAATGTTGCTATCTTGCTGCTTTTCCTGTGGCGAATTGCAGGTGGCATCTTGAATAAAAAGGTGAAGCTTGATTGCGTTGGGTTTAGTGTGACTTGTGCAGGAGCGAGGCTGATGAGAAGAGGCCCGTGTGTGCGTGCGATCCCACCCGTCTCTGTGCCGGCAGGTTGGGCAGTCCCCCTCATGGCCACCTTTTCACTCTGTGCCTTGTCCACTGTTAGTGCACGAGAGGAGGCAAGAGCCAAGAGGTGCCAAAGCTGGGGAAGTTTTCTGAGGTGAGGTGAGGTGGCTGCGTGTAGGAGAGAGCCCTGGCAGAGCTCCCAGCTGGGCTGGACCCTTGGAGAACCCGCAGTCCCCGGCTGCTCAGCCGCATCTCACGGCGCTCAGGGACCCGGCTGCGGCGGGCACGTCTGCTGCCTCCTGGAACATCTCCTTTTCCTCAGTGCAAAGAGGAGAAAGCAACCGTTCCTCCAGGGAGCCTGCACTTGGTATGGTGAGCAAGCACAGCAGGGCCGTGGATGTAGCCACAAGTGCTGTTGACAATCCCTAAGCGAGCACCTATTTCGAAGGCACGGAAGGAAGTGTTTGGAAGTCTACTTCTGCCAGGGTCCTGGGGGTGCTCCTAGGCCTCAGCGAAGGCCATCGCAATGGAAGCTCAGCAGGGGCTCCTTGGCTAGCGCCCACCTCCCAGGCGACTCTTTGGGAGCCGTCCTGGCCAGCTCCAGCTCCAGCGCCATCACGTCCGGCAGGAAAGACACTGCCTGGAGCCACGAGCGATGCCACAATCCAGGTTAAGGTTGCCTGCTTAAAATGCTGTGACATGTGAGAAGAACATGCTCTTATTAGTTTCTGGATGTGCAAATTCAGCATACTCAGGAAATGGTCCTTGGGGAGTTGTACAGGATTTGGATCAGGCTTTCATAGCTGTATGTTGAATCAGACTTTTCAGGTTTTAATTCTAAGATCCACTTAGTCACAGGGATTATGTACTGAATTGTGAAGCTCTGCTTTACTTTTCATGAGACCTGTATTTCACTTGCTGTTTATTCAAATTGCTTTAACCACGGCAAGCAGCGTGACTGGCAATGTATTCCATGAGTGCTGATACTGTGAGTCTTGTTTCACGAACGTCAGGGAGGTTTTTTCCTTCCCAGAAAATCCCTGTTCATTGGAACTGAAGAATTTAAGTATGTCCACACAGCACATGAGTTTCAGGGTTTGGGGCAGAGTGTTCTTTGTGATTTTACTGTGCTCATCAGCAAGGTATTGAAGAATCCCGGGAGTTGCTGCACAACCCAAGCAGTGGCAGAAATATAATAAATCACAGGTCCTAAATATTAAGGAACGGCCTTGGCAATTCACCCATAGTCCATCTGGTATGAAAACATAGCTTTTTGAGATATTTATCTTTATATCCAGCAGGATGGGGGAGAGAATCAGAAGACTTAAAGTGATAAAACTCAGTGGCTGACAGTTTAATCAGGAAAGTAAAAGCCACGTACACAAGCAAACTGGCCCTGGCACCACTGGCACTGCCACTGGCACTGCAACCAGCACCTCTGTCCCTGTGCTGTGCTCCTCTCCTGTGGGGACCCGGGCTGCCTTGGTTGCAAAGCCCTGTCTGTCTGTCTGTCTGTCTGTCTGTCACTCTCTCTGACTTGGTATTTTGAGAAAGACATATTTGACCTTTTTAATGATGCTGATATCTGTGGATTACTAAACACTTATTTTAGGTGGACTAGATCTTCCTTTGGGGGTAGAATGTGGTTTTCTAGATGGGATGCACTGTCATTTTCTCTAATTCTGAAAGAAGTACTTAGCCATGTACTTCACGTACTTGAAATAATGTATTTAGACTTCTCCATTTTAAACCTTATCAGACCATCCTAGGTAAACATATGTTTTAATAACTTTATTTATCAAAATGTTTGGCAGGGCCAAACCTGATTTCTAGTAAGCAGGATTATGTGTTTCATTCAGCGAATTAAGTTGGTATGCATGATATTATCAGTGCTTTTGCAGAAGAGATGGGTAGTGTGGTAATGGTAAATCACACTCGTGATAGCAGAAACTGTGATTTCACATGGGTAGCCAGCAGCAACCAGCAACTCAGCTGAGTCAGTTTAAAGGATCACAGATGTGTCATTTGTGAAATGTGCTCTAATTTAACTGTATCTGCTAAAAATCTGTTCTTACTTTGAAATCTTTAGCAATCGTATTAGAAAAAAACTTGTAGATTGTCTCTGTGCCTCACTGTGTTAAATTGAAGTCAGGAGGAGTGGGAAGAAAGTACACCACAAATATACTAATGTGGATTCTTTTCTCAGAATTCTTGTTGAATATCTCCCTCCTAAGTGTTTTGACTCTTCAGTAAGTTTATACGTTTTGGAATTTCAGCTGCCTAGTGGATGAAGGGAAGGCAGAAGATGTAGTTTTTCTGGATTTTAGTAAAGCTTTTGAAACTGTCCCTCACAGCACACTTCTGGACAAGCTGTCCAGTTGTGAGATGAGCAGATACGCAGTGTGCTGGGTGAAGAGCTGGGTGAATGGCAGGGCTCAAAATGTTGCAGTGGATGGTGCTACATCTGGCTAGAGACAAGCCAGCAGGGATGTTCCTCAGGACTCAGTCCTAGGGCCAGGTCTGTCCAATATTTTTATCAATAATCTGGATGCAGGAATTTAATGCACCATTAGCAAATTTTCTGATAATACCATCCTTGGAGGTGCTGATGACTATCCTGAGGGACAAGGAGCCTTGCAGAACGATCTAGATAGATTGGAGCATTAGGCAATGATCAATGGCATAAAATCTAACAAGTCCACATGCTGGATTCTGCACCTAGGATAAAGTAATGCCAAGCACAAGTATAAATGGGGAGAGGATTGGCTGGAGAGCAGCCCTGCAGGAAGGAGCCTTGGGGCACTGGTTGACAGGAGGCTCAACAAGAGTCAGCAGTGTGTGCCCTGGCAGCCAAGAGTGCAAATCCCATCCTGGGGTACATCAAACAGAGCAGAACCAACCGCTCAAAGGAGGTGATTATCCTGCTGTATTCAGAGTTGGTGTGGCCTCACCTTGAGTGCTGTGTGCAGTTCTGGGCCCCACGATTCGACAAGGATGTTGAAGTATTCACATGTGTCCAGAGAGCAACAAAGCTGGTGAATGACCAGAAGGCATGTCCTCTGAGGAGTGGCTGAGGAATCTGGATTTCTCTAGTTTGGAGAGAAGGAAGCTGATGAGCAACCTCATTGCCCTCTAAAAGTTCCTGAAGAGGGAAGTGTATAGGGAAGTGCTGATCTCTTGTCCCTGGTATCCGGTGACAGGACATGTGTGAATGGTGCAAACCTGGGTCAGAGGAAGTTCAGACTTGACCCTCTACTGAGAGTGTGGTCAAATACTGGAACAGACTTCTGAACGATAGGATGAGGGGCAACGGGCACAGCATAGGAGGTCCCATCTGAATATTAGGAAAAACTTCTTTAGTGTGAGGAACAGGCTGCCCAGAGAGGTTGTGGAGTCTCCTTCTCTGGAGACATTCAAAGCCCGCCTGGACACCTTCCTGTGTGATCTGCTCTGGGTGAACCTGCTTAGCAGGTGGGTTGGGCTAGATGATCTCCAGAGGTCCCTTTCAAGCCCAACCATTCTGTGATTCTGTGACAGCTGGTTGATGCCCCAAGCCTCAGCATTCAAGAGGCATTTGGAGAATGCACTTACTACCATGTTTTAACTTTAGATCAGCCTTGAATTGGTCATGCAGTGGGACTAGATGGTCATTATAGGTCCCTTACAACTGAACTATAGCTCACTTCCCTTCTCTCCTTTCTCCTCCTTTCCCTAGCAGGGGGAAGCTGCAAAGCCCCCCCACCACAGCCCACCCCAGCACCCTTTGCAGGAAGCCTTTGAGGTCCTGGCCCCAAGGCAGTCCTGGTGCCCAAGAGTTCCAGGGGGCTGTCCCTGCCCTTGGTGGTCACGTGCTGGGCACAGCTGCTGGCTGTCCCTGATGCCTTCTCTGCCATTTGGCTCTCCAGGACAAACATCCTGCTCTTCTCTCCAGTCATGGCAGAAACCAGCCCTGCAACCAAGAGAAGACCCTGGTAGCTGTCCCCTGTCTGCACCAGAGCTGATGTCCATGAGGCCCCACAGCCAGGAGGACCAGGGTCACAAAGCCTTTTCTGAGGGGATAACAGGATGGTTTCAACCACCGCAGCATGGAGAAAATCCCAAGTGTAACCAGAGCCATAGGCTGGGCTGGACAGTGCCAATTGACCGCCATGGAAATAAAACTCGCTTTGAAAAACAAGTGAGCGGAGGTGGCACTGGTGTGCTGGAAAGGTCAATCATGTTCAGACCTAGAACATTTGGATCCATTCCCAAAGCACAGTCAGGCAAACGATGACTCTTCCCAAATGAGCAAAAATAGTCCATTGCTGCTATTGCAGTCATGTTTCCTTTTCCTGCCCAAACCAAGATCCACAGTTGGCCATCCCTACAGGGGATGCAAAATGCACTTCAGCCGCAGGGTAAACCTTCCACACCTCATGTGTGACTTGCACCTTTCTCAGAGTTCTTTGCCTACCTTGATTGGTGGGAAGAGGTTCAGAACTTATGGAAAGCCTTTAAGAGATACTCTTTTGAGTACTGAAAGAGTAAGGAAGCTACTGCCATTTTGGACATTTGCGTCAAAACTCATACACACATGGGATGGTGTGTGGTGTGTGACATGGATTTCTTTTTCTCATTGTTTTCCTTTTAAGTAATGCCTGAGATCTTTGCTTTGGAAAAAAACATACCTAAACAAAAGAATCTGAGAACAAAAGTCCTGATCAGAGAGAAGGTCCATCTGGCCCAAGACTCAGTCTCCAAAGCTGCCAGCCATCCATGTCTACAGGGTCTTGGAGGTGCTCAAAGGCCTCAGTGGCTGCGACCGGCCTCCCTGGGGACCATCTCCTGCAGGGGCCCAGGGGATGTGTCTCAGCTCAGCCTGAGACCTCTGGTGCCTGCCTGAGCCATGTTGTAGGTGTGTGTGCCTGTCTCTGCCCCCTCTCCTGGACAGGCCTGGCCCCTGCTCTGCAGACAGCGGCTTCCTGGATGGAGCCCTCAGGCCTGGGTCAGAGCTCATCATGCTCCAGGCACAACTACTGAGCACAACGATGCTGTGCTGTGCTGCTCTATTTTCTACAGTCACAATGAGTCCAATAAAGATGTGACTGTTCAACTGAAATGCCAGAGAGGTTTTAGATCCAAAAAATATTTCAGGGACACATACACAAAGGATACAACTGGAAGCAGAATTTTATTTTATTTTTTTATTAGTATTTATATTTATTTTATTAAAATTACAAATTTTAATAGAAGAAGGAGAAGGAGGAGAGCTGGCTTCTCCTGCAAACTTGCCCTGGGAGAAAGAACCCGAGAAAGCCAGGGCACGAGTGGTGCCTTGCAGGGCAAGAGCAGTGGGCATGAACTGAGCCAAAAGGGCCCAGAGGAGCTCTGACAGGTGGTCATGCTCAATGCTGCAGAGGAAGGCAAAAAAACCCGGGGACCAGGGCCCATCTGCCCCGGGGGAAAATTCCTTCCTGACCCCAACACTGGCGATCGGCTGTCCCCTGAGCATTTGAGCAAGACCTGGCTCCTCAACACACAGGCTGGTCATGCATCCCAGGAGAACACAGAATAACAGAATGATAGAATGATAGGGGTATGATCTCTTCTCTCTCTTCTCTTCTCTTCTCTTCTCTTCTCTTCTCTTCTCTTCTCTTCTCTTCTCTTTCTCTTCTCTTCTCTTCTCTTCTCTTCTCTTCTCTTCTCTTCTCTTCTTTCTCTCCTCTCCTCTCCTCTCCTCTCCTCTCCTCTCCTCTCCTCTCCTCTCCTCTCCTCTCCTCTCCTCTCCTCTCCTCTCCTCTCCTCTCCTCTCCTCTCCTCTCCTCTCCTCTCCTCTCCTCTCCTCTCCTCTCCTCTCCTCTTCTCCTCTCTCTTCTCCTCTCCTCTCCTCTCCTCTCCTCTCCTCTCCTCTCCTCTCCTCTCCTCTCCTCTCCTCTCCTCTCCTCTCCTCTCCTCTCCTCTCCTCTCCTCTCCTCTCCTCTCCTCTCCTCTCCTCTCCTCTCCTCTCCTCTCCTCTCGTCTTCTCTTCTCTTCTCTTCTCTTCTCTTCTCTTCTCTTCTCTTCTCTTCTCTTCTCTTCTCTTCTCTTCTCTTCTCTTCTCTTCTCTTCTCTTCTCTTCTCTTCTCTTCTCTTCTCTTCTCTTCTCTTCTCTTCTCTTCTCTTCTCTTCTTTCTCTTCTCTTCTTTTTCTCTCTCTTCTCCTCTTTCTTCACCTCTTCCCTCTCCCTCTCCCTCTTCCTCATCTCTCTCCCTCTTTTTCTTCCCCCTCCTTTCACTAGCAGTACATGCTGACGAAATCCCTGACAAACACTTGTAACCTTGCCCAGCTTAGCCATTCACTCCATCACCTTGTGGGAAGGATGCATGTACCTCCTGGTGGTGGTGAGTGCACCGGGCCCCCTACAAACCACTCTGCATTCCCCTTCCTACAGCTGCTTACCCTAGCTGCCCAGTCCATGAGGACGGTGAGCTCTGCACTGCTCCTCAAGAAGTCATTCCCTTGATTTTGCTACTGATATCCAGCTGAAAAGGATGTTCATCCATCAGATGAACTTGGAACGCGGCCCTGCTGGGAGATGGTCTTGCAGCGGAGAAACTCCAGCTGCCTCATTCAGGTCTTCCTCCTTCAGCCCCTGTCAAGGGATTCCACCGGCTCCTCAAGGACTTCCTCTCCAATGTCTTCAGGCTGCCTCCAGGCCAGCTCTGGCAGCAGACACGGGACGCTGCTCCCTTTTATACTGCCCCAGGGCATTGTGACCTCAGCATTGCCCGGTGGTCGCATTGTGACATGGACGTGACATGGGCCCCCAGTGTCCCACCCCACCCACTGCCCATCCACCCAGCACTCTTTGGAGGAAGGACTTCGGGGTGCTGCTGGCCCCGAGGCTGTCCTTGTGCCCAGGAGGCCCAGGCGGCTGTCCCTGCTCTTGGTGGTCATGCACTGGGCATGGCTGAAACCACCTGGGAATGGCGGTGCCATGAAATTACTGAGGAGGTTATTCAGATACAAAGGAACTTCTTCTCTTTTCCTGTAACGTTACTAAAAGAAACTATGAAAAGCAGTCCTCTAGTACATGCTGGTAATGAATTGCTCTGCAAAAGTGCTGCCATGGCTGCAGGAACCTGCCAGCCTACATCTATTCCATTAAAGAATCTCAGGATTTTGGTGCCAGCTCCATGTGAAGTCAGGGGCCCTTGCACCTCTCCAGCTGTAGCTCTGATGGATCATCAGGCAGAGTGAGGCTAGAGGCAAATTCCCTTGCCAGGAGCGCCCCCTGCCCAGAGGGCTGTTAGGAGAAAGTCTGTCAGGAGCAAGGACTTAATATCTCAGTGCCTACTTTTGCTGCCTTTCTTTTTCCCAATCCACACACATGAACTGGAAGAAAAATGTCAGGAAATCCATGTTGGTAACACCCATATGGCTAACATAAGCTTGCCATTTTAGCCCCAAACTAGCGTCTTTTACAGGAATCCCTTTGCACCACAGGAAGGAGGCAAACTCCATGATTATATCAAACCCATCATATACAAATGAAGAAATCTCAGGGGTAGCATCCCTGCATCCCCCTGGACCCCAGCCTAATTAGACCTGTCACAAGCTCTTTTCTCTGTGGTTTGCATGGTTTAGGTGGCTCGAAAACAGATGGCAATCTTCTCTTTTTTTCTTTCTTGTTTTTTTTTTTTTTTTCCTGGTAAGCTCTTTTTATAGCAATGGGAAGACCACTCATAGCATCATTTTTCTGCTCACGTGTATTATCTAGCACAGTGCAAATCATAGGCTGCTCCCAGTGTTGCCATGTCCTGCTGGAAAACACTCTTAGTGGGGAAAACAAATCCCCAGCCATAGGCTGGGCTGGACAGTGGCAATACACCACCATGGCAATAAGACTCGCTTTGAAAAACAAGCGAGCACAGGTGGCACTGGTGTGCTGGAAAGGTCAATCATGTTCAGACGTAGAACATTTGGATCCGTTCCCAAATCACAGCCAGGCAAATGATGACTCTTCCCAAATGAGCAAAAACAGTCCATTGCTGCTACTGCAGTCTTGATTCCTTTTCTAGCCAAACCAAGATCCACAGTTGGCCATCTGTACAGGGGATGCGAAATGCACTTCAGCCGCAGCGTAAACCTTCCACACCTCATGTGGGACTTGCACCTTTCTCAGAGTTCTTTGCCTACCTCAGTTTGTGGCAAGAGGTTCAGAACTTATGAAAGCCTATAAGAGTTACTCTTTTGAGTACTGAAAGAGTAAGGAAGCTACTGTCACTTTGGACATTTGTGTCATACACACATGGGATAGTGTGTGGTATGTGGTGTGGTGTGTGGCATGGATTTTTTTTTTCTCCTTGTTCTCCTTGTGCTGCTCTATTCTGTACACTCACAATGAGTCCAATAAAGATGTGACTGTTGGACTGAAATGCCAGAGTGGTTTTAGATCCAAAAACTATTTCAGGGACACATACACAAAGGATACAACGGGAAACAGAATTTTATTTTATCTTTTTATTTATATTTATTTTATTACAATTACAATATAGAAATTACAATTACAATATACAAATAGTGTGTGCTCTGTTGTGTGGTGTGTTGTTTGGTCTTTGTTGTGGGTGGTGCTCTGTGTGCTGTGTTTTGTGAAGTGTGTTGTCTGGTGTGTGATATGTTGTGTGTTGTACAGTGTATTGTGTGCTTTTGTGTATTGTGTGGTGTGTGGAATGTTGTGTGTTTTGTTGTGGTATGTTGTGTATGTTGTGGTGGGTTGTGCGTTGTGTGTTGTGTGTTTTTTGTCTTGTGGTGTGTGAAGTGGTTTGTGGTGTGTGTAGTGGCTGTGTTGCGTATTGTGTGGTGTTTTGTGGCACGGTGTGTGGTGTGTTGAGTGTTGTGGTGCATTGTGCGGTGTGTTGTGTGGTGGGGTATGTGGTGTAGCGTGTGCTGTGGTGTGTAAAGTTGTCTGTTATGTGTGGGGTGGGGTGTGACGTGTTCTCTTGCGGTTTTTGCAGTGTGTAGTGTATTCTGTTGTGTGTTGTCATGTTTTGTGTGTCTTGTGTTGTGTTTATGGCATGTGGTGCAGTGTGGGAGGTGTGGTGCACTGTGTGAGCTGTGGTGTGGTGTGTGTTACCTTTTCTTGTGTGGTGTGGGGTTTTTATGTTATGTGGTTTGCTGTGTACTGTGCTCTATGGTGTGCTGTGTGCTCTGTGGTGTCTCGCTTTGCTGTTTAGTGCTGTGTTCAGTTTGTTGGGTTGTGCGTTGGATAGGGTGCTGCATGGTGTCTTCGTGTCTTGTGTGCTGTGTGGCACGATGTGATGTGTGGTGTTGTGTGCTGTGTTGTGTATTGTGTGGTGTTGTATATTGTGTGGTGTATTGTATGTTTGGTGTGGTGTGTCATGTGCTGTTTTGTGGTGTGTGAGGTGCTGTGTGTTGCATTGCATTGTGTGGTGTGCTCTGTGCTGTGGTGGGGCATTTTGTGTTATGTTTGGTACTGTGTGGTGCTGCAAGAAGTGTGGTGTAGTGTGTGGTGTGTGATGTGTTTTCTGTGGTGTGTTGTGTGGTGTCATATGTGCTCTGGTGTGTAGTGTGTTGTGTAGTGCTACGTGGTGTATGGTGTTGTGGGGTGTGGTATGTGGTGTGTGCTATGTGGGGTGTTGTGTCTTGTTCTTTGGTGTGTGTGTTGTGCAGTGTATGTCTGGTGTTCCATGAGTGTGAAGAGGAAGAAGAAGGAGAAGGAGAAGGAGAAGGAGAAGGAGAAGGAGAAGGAGAAGGAGAAGGAGAAGGGAAGAAGGAGAAGGAGGAGAAGGAGGAGAGCTGGCTCCTGCTGCAAACTTGCCCTGGGAGAAAGAACCCGAGAAAGCCAGGGCACGAGTGGTGCCTTGGAGGGCAAGAGCAGTGGGCATGAACTGAGCCAAAAGGGCCCAGAGGAGCTCTGACAGGTGGTCATGCTCAATGCTGCAGAGGAAGGCAAAAAAACCCCGGGGACCAGCGCCAATCTGCCCCGGGGGAAAATTCCTTCCTGACCCCAACACTGGCGATCGGCTGTTCCCTGAGCATTTGAGCAAGACCTGGCTCCTCGACACACAGGCTGGTCATGCCTCCCAGGAGAACACAGAATAAAAGAATTATAGAATGATAGGATGATGATCTCTTCTCTTCTCTTCTCTTCTCTTCTCTTCTCTTCTCTTCTCTTCTCTTCTCTTCTCTTCTCTTCTCTTCTCTCTCTCTTCTCTCTTCTCTACTCTCTTCTCTCTTCTCTCTTCTCTCTTCTCTCTTCTCTCTTCTCTTCTCTTCTCTTCTCTTCTCTTCTCTTCTCTTCTCTTCTCTTCTCTTCTCTTCTCTTCTCTTCTCTTCTCTTCTCTCTCTTCTCTCTTCTCTCTTCTCTCCTCTCTTCTCTACTCTCTTCTCTCTTCTCTCTTCTCTTCTCTTCTCTTCTCTTCTCTTCTCTTCTCTTCTCTTCTCTTCTCTTCTCTTCTCTTCTCTTCTCTTCTCTTCTCTCTCTCTTCTCTCTTCTCTCTTCTCTCTTCTCTCCTCTCTTCTCTACTCTCTTCTCTCTTCTCTCTCTCTCTTCTCTCTTCTCTCTTCTCTTCTCTTCTCTTCTCTTCTCTTCTCTTCTCTTCTCTTCTCTTCTCTTCTCTTCTCTTCTCTTCTCTTCTCTTCTCTTCTCTTCTCTTCTCTCTCTTCTTCTCTTTCTCTTTCTCTTTCCCTTTTTCTCTCTTGTCCTCTTTCTTCACCTCTTCCCTCTCCCTCTCCCTCTCCCTCTTCCTCTTCTCTCTCCTCTTTTTCTTCCCTTCTTTTCACTAGCAGTACATGCTGACGAAATCCCTGACAAACACTTGTAACCTTGCCCAGCTTACCCATTCGCTCCATCACCTTGTGGGAAGGAGCCATGTACCTTCTGGTGGCCGTGAGAGCACCGGGCCCCCTTCAAACCACTCTGCATTCCACTTCCTACAGCTGCTTACCCTGGCTCCCCAGTCCATGAGGACGGTGAGCTCTGCACTGCTCCTCAAGAAGGCATTCCCTTGATTTTGCTACTGATATCCAGCTGAAAAGGATGTTCATCCATCAGATGAACTTGGTACGTGGCCCTGCTGGGAGATGGTCTTGCAGCGGAGAAACTCCAGCTGCCTCATTCAGGTCTTCCTCCTTCAGCCCCTGTCAAGGGATTCCACCGGCTCCTCAAGGACTTCCTCTCCAATGTCTTCAGGCTGCCTCCAGGCCAGCTCTGGCAGCAGACACGGGAGGCTGCTCCCTTTTATACTGTCCCAGGGCATTGTGACCTCAGCATTGCTGGCTGGTCACACTGTGACACGGAGGTGACATGGGCCCCCAGTGTCCCACCCCGTCTGCTGCCCATGCACCCAGCACTCCTTGGAGGAAGGACTTTGGGGTGTTGCTGGCCCCGAGGCTGCCTCCAGGCCAGCTCTGGCAGCAGACACGGGACGCTGCTCCCTTTTATACTGCCCCAGGGCATTGTGACCTCAGCATTGCCCGGTGGTCGCATTGTGACATGGAGGTGACATGGGCCCCCAGTGTCCCACCCCACCCACTGCCCATCCACCCAGCACTCTTTGGAGGAAGGACTTCGGGGTGCTGCTGGCCCCGAGGCTGTCCTTCTGTCCAGGAGGCCCAGGTGGCTGTCCGTGCTCTTGGTGGTCATGCACTGGGCATGGCTGAAACCAGCTGGGAATGGCGGTGCCATGAAATTACTGAGGAGGTTATTCAGATACAAAGGAACTTCTTCTCTTTTCCTTTAACGTTACTAAATGAAACTATGAAAAACAATCCTCTAGTACATGCTGGTAATGAATTGCTCTGCAAAAGTGCTGCCATGGCTGCAGGAACCTGCCAGCCTACGTCTATTCCATTCAAGAATCTCAGCATTTTGGTGCCAGCTCCATGTGAAGCCAGGGGCCCTCGCACCTCTCCAGCCGTAGCTCTGATGGATCATCAGGCAGAGTGAGGCTAGAGGCGAATTCCCTTGCCAGGAGCGCCCCCTGTCTAGAGGGCTGTTAGGAGAAAGTCTGTCAGGAGCAAGGACTTCATATCTCAGTGCCTACTTCTGCTGCCTTTTTTTTTCCCAATCCACACACATGAACTGGAAGAAAAATGTCAGGAAATCCATGTTGGTAACACCCATATGGCTAACATAAGCTTGCCATTTTAGCCCCAAACTAGAGTCTTTTACAGGAATCCCTTTGCACCACAGGAAGGAGGCAAACTCCATGATTATATCAAACCCATCATATACAAATGAAGAAATCTCAGGGGTAGCATCTCTGCATCCCCCTGGACCCCAGCCTAAATTAGACCTGTCACAAGCTCTTTTCTCTGTGGTTTGCATGGTTTAGGTGGCTCGAAAACAGATGGCAATCTTCTCTTTTTTTCTTTCTTGGTTTTTTTTTTTTTTTTCCTGGTAAGCTCTTTTTATAGCAATGGGAAGACCACTCATAGCATCATTTTTCTGCTCACGTGTATTATCTAGCACAGTGCAAATCATAGGCTGCTCCCAGTGTTGCCATGTCCTGCTGGAAAACACTCTTAGTGGGGAAAACAAATCCCCAGCCATAGGCTGGGCTGGACAGTGGCAATACACCACCATGGCAATAAGACTCGCTTTGAAAAACAAGCGAGCACAGGTGGCACTGGTGTGCTGGAAAGGTCAATCATGTTCAGACGTAGAACATTTGGATCCGTTCCCAAAGCACAGCCAGGCAAATGATGACTCTTCCCAAATGAGCAAAAACAGTCCATTGCTGCTACTGCAGTCTTGATTCCTTTTCTAGCCAAACCAAGATCCACAGTTGGCCATCTGTACAGGGGATGCGAAATGCACTTCAGCCGCAGCGTAAACCTTCCACACCTCATGTGGGACTTGCACCTTTCTCAGAGTTCTTTGCCTACCTCAGTTTGTGGCAAGAGGTTCAGAACTTATGAAAGCCTATAAGAGTTACTCTTTTGAGTACTGAAAGAGTAAGGAAGCTACTGTCACTTTGGACATTTGTGTCATACACACATGGGATAGTGTGTGGTATGTGGTGTGGTGTGTGGCATGGATTTTTTTTTTCTCCTTGTTCTCCTTGTGCTGCTCTATTCTGTACACTCACAATGAGTCCAATAAAGATGTGACTGTTGGACTGAAATGCCAGAGTGGTTTTAGATCCAAAAACTATTTCAGGGACACATACACAAAGGATACAACGGGAAACAGAATTTTATTTTATCTTCTTATTCATATTTATTTTATTACAATTACAATATAGAAATTACAATTACAATATACAAATAGTGTGTGCTCTGTTGTGTGGTGTGTTGTTTGGTCTTTGTTGTGGGTGGTGCTCTGTGTGCTGTGTTTTGTGAAGTGTGTTGTCTGGTGTGTGATATGTTGTGTGTTGTACTGTGTATTGTGTGCTTTTGTGTATTGTGTGGTGTGTGGAATGTTGTGTGTTTTGTTGTGGTATGTTGTGTATGTTGTGGTGGGTTGTGCGTTGTGTGTTGTGTGTTTTTTGTCTTGTGGTGTGTGAAGTAGTTTGTGGTGTGTGTAGTGGTTGTGGTGTGTATTGTGTGGTGTTTTGTGGCACGGTGTGTGGTGTGTTGAGTGTTGTGGTGCATTGTGCGGTGTGTTGTGTGGTGGGGTATGTGGTGTAGCGTGTGCTGTGGTGTGCCAAGTTGTCTGTTATGTGTGGGGTGGGGTGTGACGTGTTCTCTTGCGGTTTTTGCAGTGTGTAGTGTATTGTGTTGTGTGTTGTCATGTTTTGTGTGTCTTGTGTTGTGTTTATGGCATGTGGTGCAGTGTGGGAGGTGTGGTGCACTGTGTGAGCTGTGGTGTGGTGTGTGTTACCTTTTCTTGTGTGGTGTGGGGTTTTTATGTTATGTGGTTTGCTGTGTACTGTGCTCTATGGTGTGCTGTGTGCTCTGTGGTGTCTCGCTTTGCTGTTTAGTGCTGTGTTCAGTTTGTTGGGTTGTGCGTTGGATAGGGTGCTGCATGGTGTCTTCGTGTCTTGTGTGCTGTGTGGCACGATGTGATGTGTGGTGTTGTGTGCTGTGTTGTGTATTGTGTGGTGTTGTATATTGTGTGGTGTATTGTATGTTTGGTGTGGTGTGTCATGTGCTGTTTTGTGGTGTGTGAGGTGCTGTGTGTTGCATTGCATTGTGTGGTGTGCTCTGTGCTGTGGTGGGGCATTTTGTGTTATGTTTGGTACTGTGTGGTGCTGCAAGAAGTGTGGTGTGGTGTGTGGTGTGTGATGTGTTTTCTGTGGTGTGTTGTGTGGTGTCATATGTGCTCTGGTGTGTAGTGTGTTGTGTAGTGCTACGTGGTGTATGGTGTTGTGGGGTGTGGTATGTGGTGTGTGCTATGTGGGGTGTTGTGTCTTGTTCTTTGGTGTGTGTGTTGTGCAGTGTATGTCTGGTGTTCCATGAGTGTGAAGAGGAAGAAGAAGGAGAATGAGAAGGAGAAGGAGAAGGAGAAGGAGAAGGAGAAGGGAAGAAGGAGAAGGAGGAGAAGGAGGAGAGCTGGCTCCTGCTGCAAACTTGCCCTGGGAGAAAGAACCCGAGAAAGCCAGGGCACGAGTGGTGCCTTGGAGGGCAAGAGCAGTGGGCATGAACTGAGCCAAAAGGGCCCAGAGGAGCTCTGACAGGTGGTCATGCTCAATGCTGCAGAGGAAGGCAAAAAAACCCCGGGGACCAGCGCCAATCTGCCCCGGGGGAAAATTCCTTCCTGACCCCAACACTGGCGATCGGCTGTTCCCTGAGCATTTGAGCAAGACCTGGCTCCTCGACACACAGGCTGGTCATGCCTCCCAGGAGAACACAGAATAAAAGAATTATAGAATGATAGGATGATGATCTCTTCTCTTCTCTTCTCTTCTCTTCTCTTCTCTTCTCTTCTCTTCTCTTCTCTTCTCTTCTCTTCTCTTCTCTTCTCTCTTCTCTTCTCTTCTCTTCTCTTCTCTTCTCTTCTCTTCTCTTCTCTCTCTCTTTTCTCCTCTTCTCTTCTTTCTCTTTCCCTTTTCCTTTCCCTTTCCCTTTCCCTTTCCCTTTCCCTTTCCCTTTCCCTTTCCCTTTCCCTTTCCCTTTCCCTTTCCCTTTCCCTTTCCCTTTCCCTTTCCCTTTCTCTCTCTTGTCCTCTTTCTTCACCTCTTCCCTCTCCGTCTCCCTCTTCCTCTTCTCTCTCCTCTTTTTCTTCCCTTCTTTTCACTAGCAGTACATGCTGACGAAATCCCTGACAAACACTTGTAACCTTGCCCAGCTTACCCATTCGCTCCATCACCTTGTGGGAAGGAGCCATGTACCTTGTGGTGGCCGTGAGAGCACCGGGCCCCCTTGAAACCACTCTGCATTCCACTTCCTACAGCTGCTTACCCTGGCTCCCCAGTCCATGAGGACGGTGAGCTCTGCACTGCTCCTCAAGAAGGCATTCCCTTGATTTTGCTACTGATATCCAGCTGAAAAGGATGTTCATCCATCAGATGAACTTGGTACGTGGCCCTGCTGGGAGATGGTCTTGCAGCGGAGAAACTCCAGCTGCCTCATTCAGGTCTTCCTCCTTCAGCCCCTGTCAAGGGATTCCACCGGCTCCTCAAGGACTTCCTCTCCAATGTCTTCAGGCTGCCTCCAGGCCAGCTCTGGCAGCAGACACGGGAGGCTGCTCCCTTTTATACTGTCCCAGGGCATTGTGACCTCAGCATTGCTGGCTGGTCACACTGTGACACGGAGGTGACATGGGCCCCCAGTGTCCCACCCCGTCTGCTGCCCATGCACCCAGCACTCCTTGGAGGAAGGACTTTGGGGTGTTGCTGGCCCCGAGGCTGCCTCCAGGCCAGCTCTGGCAGCAGACACGGGACGCTGCTCCCTTTTATACTGCCCCAGGGCATTGTGACCTCAGCATTGCCCGGTGGTCGCATTGTGACATGGAGGTGACATGGGCCCCCAGTGTCCCACCCCACCCACTGCCCATCCACCCAGCACTCTTTGGAGGAAGGACTTCGGGGTGCTGCTGGCCCCGAGGCTGTCCTTCTGTCCAGGAGGCCCAGGTGGCTGTCCGTGCTCTTGGTGGTCATGCACTGGGCATGGCTGAAACCAGCTGGGAATGGCGGTGCCATGAAATTACTGAGGAGGTTATTCAGATACAAAGGAACTTCTTCTCTTTTTCTTTAACGTTACTAAATGAAACTATGAAAAACAATCCTCTAGTACATGCTGGTAATGAATTGCTCTGCAAAAGTGCTGCCATGGCTGCAGGAACCTGCCAGCCTACGTCTATTCCATTCAAGAATCTCAGCATTTTGGTGCCAGCTCCATGTGAAGCCAGGGGCCCTCGCACCTCTCCAGCCGTAGCTCTGATGGATCATCAGGCAGAGTGAGGCTAGAGGCGAATTCCCTTGCCAGGAGCGCCCCCTGTCTAGAGGGCTGTTAGGAGAAAGTCTGTCAGGAGCAAGGACTTCATATCTCAGTGCCTACTTCTGCTGCCTTTTTTTTTCCCAATCCACACACATGAACTGGAAGAAAAATGTCAGGAAATCCATGTTGGTAACACCCATATGGCTAACATAAGCTTGCCATTTTAGCCCCAAACTAGAGTCTTTTACAGGAATCCCTTTGCACCACAGGAAGGAGGCAAACTCCATGATTATATCAAACCCATCATATACAAATGAAGATATCTCAGGGGTAGCATCCCTGCATCCCCCTGGACCCCAGCCTAATTAGACCTGTCACAAGCTCTTTTCTCTGTGGTTTGCATGGTTTAGGTGGCTCGAAAACAGATGGCAATCTTCTCTTTTTTTCTTTCTTGTTTTTTTTTTTTTTTTTTTCCTGGTAAGCTCTTTTTATAGCAATGGGAAGACCACTCATAGCATCATTTTTCTGCTCACGTGTATTATCTAGCACAGTGCAAATCATAGGCTGCTCCCAGTGTTGCCATGTCCTGCTGGAAAACACTCTTAGTGGGGAAAACAAATCCCCAGCCATAGGCTGGGCTGGACAGTGGCAATACACCACCATGGCAATAAGACTCGCTTTGAAAAACAAGCGAGCACAGGTGGCACTGGTGTGCTGGAAAGGTCAATCATGTTCAGACCTAGAACATTTGGATCCGTTCCCAAAGCACAGCCAGGCAAATGATGACTCTTCCCAAATGAGCAAAAACAGTCCATTGCTGCTACTGCAGTCTTGATTCCTTTTCTAGCCAAACCAAGATCCACAGTTGGCCATCTGTACAGGGGATGCAAAATGCACTTCAGCCGCAGCGTAAACCTTCCACACCTCATGTGGGACTTGCACCTTTCTCAGAGTTCTTTGCCTACCTCAGTTTGTGGCAAGAGGTTCAGAACTTATGAAAGCCTATAAGAGTTACTCTTTTGAGTACTGAAAGAGTAAGGAAGCTACTGTCACTTTGGACATTTGTGTCATACACACATGGGATAGTGTGTGGTATGTGGTGTGGTGTGTGGCATGGATTTTTTTTTTCTCCTTGTTCTCCTTGTGCTGCTCTATTCTGTACACTCACAATGAGTCCAATAAAGATGTGACTGTTGGACTGAAATGCCAGAGTGGTTTTAGATCCAAAAACTATTTCAGGGACACATACACAAAGGATACAACGGGAAACAGAATTTTATTTTATCTTCTTATTTATATTTATTTTATTACAATTACAATATAGAAATTACAATTACAATATACAAATAGTGTGTGCTCTGTTGTGTGGTGTGTTGTTTGGTCTTTGTTGTGGGTGGTGCTCTGTGTGCTGTGTTTTGTGAAGTGTGTTGTCTGGTGTGTGATATGTTGTGTGTTGTACTGTGTATTGTGTGCTTTTGTGTATTGTGTGGTGTGTGGAATGTTGTGTGTTTGTTGTGGTATGTTGTGTGTTTTGTTGTGGTATGTTGTGTATGTTGTGGTGGGTTGTGCGTTGTGTGTTGTGTGTTTTTTGTCTTGTGGTGTGTGAAGTAGTTTGTGGTGTGTGTAGTGGTTGTGGTGTGTATTGTGTGGTGTTTTGTGGCACGGTGTGTGGTGTGTTGAGTGTTGTGGTGCATTGTGCGGTGTGTTGTGTGGTGGGGTATGTGGTGTAGCGTGTGCTGTGGTGTGCCAAGTTGTCTGTTATGTGTGGGGTGGGGTGTGACGTGTTCTCTTGCGGTTTTTGCAGTGTGTAGTGTATTGTGTTGTGTGTTGTCATGTTTTGTGTGTCTTGTGTTGTGTTTATGGCATGTGGTGCAGTGTGGGAGGTGTGGTGCACTGTGTGAGCTGTGGTGTGGTGTGTGTTACCTTTTCTTGTGTGGTGTGGGGTTTTTATGTTATGTGGTTTGCTGTGTACTGTGCTCTATGGTGTGCTGTGTGCTCTGTGGTGTCTCGCTTTGCTGTTTAGTGCTGTGTTCAGTTTGTTGGGTTGTGCGTTGGATAGGGTGCTGCATGGTGTCTTCGTGTCTTGTGTGCTGTGTGGCACGATGTGATGTGTGGTGTTGTGTGCTGTGTTGTGTATTGTGTGGTGTTGTATATTGTGTGGTGTATTGTATGTTTGGTGTGGTGTGTCATGTGCTGTTTTGTGGTGTGTGAGGTGCTGTGTGTTGCATTGCATTGTGTGGTGTGCTCTGTGCTGTGGTGGGGCATTTTGTGTTATGTTTGGTACTGTGTGGTGCTGCAAGAAGTGTGGTGTGGTGTGTGGTGTGTGATGTGTTTTCTGTGGTGTGTTGTGTGGTGTCATATGTGCTCTGGTGTGTAGTGTGTTGTGTAGTGCTACGTGGTGTATGGTGTTGTGGGGTGTGGTATGTGGTGTGTGCTATGTGGGGTGTTGTGTCTTGTTCTTTGGTGTGTGTGTTGTGCAGTGTATGTCTGGTGTTCCATGAGTGTGAAGAGGAAGAAGAATGAGAAGGAGAATGAGAAGGAGAAGGAGAAGGAGAAGGGAAGAAGGAGAAGGAGGAGAAGGAGGAGAGCTGGCTCCTGCTGCAAACTTGCCCTGGGAGAAGGAACCTGAGAAAGCCAGGGCACGAGTGGTGCCTTGGAGGGCAAGAGCAGTGGGCATGAACTGAGCCAAAAGGGCCCAGAGGAGCTCTGACAGGTGGTCATGCTCAATGCTGCAGAGGAAGGCAAAAAAACCCCGGGGACCAGCGCCAATCTGCCCCGGGGGAAAATTCCTTCCTGACCCCAACACTGGCGATCGGCTGTTCCCTGAGCATTTGAGCAAGACCTGGCTCCTCGACACACAGGCTGGTCATGCATCCCAGGAGAACACAGAATAAAAGAATTATAGAATGATAGGATGATGATCTCTTCTCTTCTCTTCTCTTCTCTTCTCTTCTCTTCTCTTCTCTTCTCTTCTCTTCTCTTCTCTTCTCTTCTCTTCTCTTCTTCTCTTCTCTTCTCTTCTCTTCTCTTCTCTTCTCTTCTCTTCTCTTCTCTTCTCTTCTCTTCTCTTCTCTTCTCTTCTCTTCTCTTCTCTTCTCTTCTCTCCTCTTCTCTTCTCTTCTCTTCTCTGTCCTCTCTTCTCTTCTCTTCTCTTCTCTTCTCTTCTCTTCTCTTCTCTTCTCTTCTCTTCTCTTCTCTTCTCTTCTCTTCTCTTCTCTTCTCTCTCTTCTCTTCTCTTCTCTTCTCTTCTCTTCTCTTCTCTTCTCTTCTCTTCTCTTCTTCTTCTCTTCTCTTCTTCTCTTCTCTCTTCTTTCTCTTCTCTTCTCCTCTTCTCTTCTTTCTCTTTCTCTTTCCCTTTCCCTTTCCCTTTCCCTTTCCCTTTCCCTTTCCCTTTCCCTTTCCCTTTCCCTTTCCCTTTCCCTTTCCCTTTCCCTTTCCCTTTCCCTTTCCCTTTCCCTCTCCCTTTCCCTTTCCCTTTCTCTCTCTTGTCCTCTTTCTTCACCTCTTCCCTCTCCCTCTCCCTCTTCCTCTTCTCTCTCCTCTTTTTCTTCCCTTCTTTTCACTAGCAGTACATGCTGACGAAATCCCTGACAAACACTTGTAACCTTGCCCAGCTTACCCATTCGCTCCATCACCTTGTGGGAAGGAGCCATGTACCTTGTGGTGGCCGTGAGAGCACCGGGCCCCCTTGAAACCACTCTGCATTCCACTTCCTACAGCTGCTTACCCTGGCTCCCCAGTCCATGAGGACGGTGAGCTCTGCACTGCTCCTCAAGAAGGCATTCCCTTGATTTTGCTACTGCTATCCAGCTGAAAAGGATGTTCATCCATCAGATGAACTTGGTACGTGGCCCTGCTGGGAGATGGTCTTGCAGCGGAGAAACTCCAGCTGCCTCATTCAGGTCTTCCTCCTTCAGCCCCTGTCAAGGGATTCCACCGGCTCCTCAAGGACTTCCTCTCCAATGTCTTCAGGCTGCCTCCAGGCCAGCTCTGGCAGCAGACACGGGAGGCTGCTCCCTTTTATACTGTCCCAGGGCATTGTGACCTCAGCATTGCTGGCTGGTCACACTGTGACACGGAGGTGACATGGGCCCCCAGTGTCCCACCCCGTCTGCTGCCCATGCACCCAGCACTCCTTGGAGGAAGGACTTTGGGGTGTTGCTGGCCCCGAGGCTGCCTCCAGGCCAGCTCTGGCAGCAGACACGGGACGCTGCTCCCTTTTATACTGCCCCAGGGCATTGTGACCTCAGCATTGCCCGGTGGTCGCATTGTGACATGGAGGTGACATGGGCCCCCAGTGTCCCACCCCACCCACTGCCCATCCACCCAGCACTCTTTGGAGGAAGGACTTCGGGGTGCTGCTGGCCCCGAGGCTGTCCTTCTGTCCAGGAGGCCCAGGTGGCTGTCCGTGCTCTTGGTGGTCATGCACTGGGCATGGCTGAAACCAGCTGGGAATGGCGGTGCCATGAAATTACTGAGGAGGTTATTCAGATACAAAGGAACTTCTTCTCTTTTCCTTTAACGTTACTAAATGAAACTATGAAAAACAATCCTCTAGTACATGCTGGTAATGAATTGCTCTGCAAAAGTGCTGCCATGGCTGCAGGAACCTGCCAGCCTACGTCTATTCCATTCAAGAATCTCAGCATTTTGGTGCCAGCTCCATGTGAAGCCAGGGGCCCTCGCACCTCTCCAGCCGTAGCTCTGATGGATCATCAGGCAGAGTGAGGCTAGAGGCGAATTCCCTTGCCAGGAGCGCCCCCTGTCTAGAGGGCTGTTAGGAGAAAGTCTGTCAGGAGCAAGGACTTCATATCTCAGTGCCTACTTCTGCTGCCTTTTTTTTTCCCAATCCACACACATGAACTGGAAGAAAAATGTCAGGAAATCCATGTTGGTAACACCCATATGGCTAACATAAGCTTGCCATTTTAGCCCCAAACTAGAGTCTTTTACAGGAATCCCTTTGCACCACAGGAAGGAGGCAAACTCCATGATTATATCAAACCCATCATATACAAATGAAGAAATCTCAGGGGTAGCATCTCTGCATCCCCCTGGACCCCAGCCTAAATTAGACCTGTCACAAGCTCTTTTCTCTGTGGTTTGCATGGTTTAGGTGGCTCGAAAACAGATGGCAATCTTCTCTTTTTTTCTTTCTTGTTTTTTTTTTTTTTTTTTCCTGGTAAGCTCTTTTTATAGCAATGGGAAGACCACTCATAGCATCATTTTTCTGCTCACGTGTATTATCTAGCACAGTGCAAATCATAGGCTGCTCCCAGTGTTGCCATGTCCTGCTGGAAAACACTCTTAGTGGGGAAAACAAATCCCCAGCCATAGGCTGGGCTGGACAGTGGCAATACACCACCATGGCAATAAGACTCGCTTTGAAAAACAAGCGAGCACAGGTGGCACTGGTGTGCTGGAAAGGTCAATCATGTTCAGACCTAGAACATTTGGATC
>NW_028116861.1:0-42579 GCF_964273445.1 Streptopelia decaocto
ATTGAAACTTTTCAAATCCCTCTCAAAATTGTTGAAATTCTGTTGAAGCTTTTAAAATTCTCTCTAGAATTTTCAAAATCCATGGCCACATGTTTACAATTTCACGTCAAAAAATGGCTAAAATTCCAGTTGAAATTTTTTCAAAGTCCCTTCAAAATTTTCCAATTTTTGTCCCAATTCTTCCCATTCCCATTGAAACTTTTCAAATCCCTCTCAAAATTGTTGAAATTCTGTTGAAGCTTTTAAAATTCTCTCTAGAATTTTCAAAATCCATGTCCACATGTTTACAATTTCATGTAAAAAAATGGCTAAAATTCCAGTTGAAATTTTTTCAAAGTCCCTTCAAAATTTTCCAATTTTTGTCCCAATTCTTCCCATTCCCATTGAAACTTTTCAAATCCCTCTCAAAATTGTTGAAATTCTGTTGAAGCTTTTAAAATTCTCTCTAGAATTTTCAAAATCCATGTCCACATGTTTACAATTTCACATAAAAAAATGGCTAAAATTCCAGTTGAAATTTTTTCAAAGTCCCTTCAAAATTTTCCAATTTTTGTCCCAAGTCTTCCCATTCCCATTGAAACTTTTCAAATCCCTCTCAAAATTGTTGAAATTCTGTTGAAGCTTTTAAAATTCTCTCTAGAATTTTCAAAATCCACTTCAACATGTTTACAATTTCACGTCAAAAAATTGCTAAAATTCCAGTTGAAATTTTTTCAAAGTCCCTGAAAAATTTTCCAATTTTTGTCCCAATTCTTCCCATTCCCATTGAAACTTTTCAAATCCCTCTCAAAATTGTTGAAATTCTGTTGAAGCTTTTAAAATTCTCTCTAGAATTTTCAAAATCCATGTCCACATGTTTACAATTTCACGTCAAAAAATTGCTAAAATTCCAGTTGAAATTTTTTCAAAGTCCCTTCAAAATTTTCCAATTTTTGTCCCAATTCTTCCCATTCCCATGGAAACTTTTCAAATCCCTCTCAAAATTGTTGAAATTCTGTTGAAGCTTTTAAAATTCTCTCTAGAATTTTCAAAATCCATGGCCACATGTTTACAATTTCACGTCAAAAAATGGCTAAAATTCCAGTTGAAATTTTTCCAAGTCCCTTAAAAATTTTCCAATTTTTGTCCCAATTCTTCCCATTCCCATTGAAACTTTTCAAATCCCTCTCAAAATTGTTGAAATTCTGTTGAAGCTTTTAAAATTCTCTCTAGAATTTTCAAAATCCATGTCCACATGTTTACAATTTCACGTCAAAAAATGGCTAAAATTCCAGTTGAAATTTTTTCAAAGTCCCTTAAAAATTTTCCAATTTTTGTCCCAATTCTTCCCATTCCCATTGAAACTTTTCAAATCCCTCTCAAAATTGTTGAAATTCTGTTGAAGCTTTTAAAATTCTCTCTAGAATTTTCAAAATCCATGGCCACATGTTTACAATTTCACGTCAAAAAATGGCTAAAATTCCAGTTGAAATTTTTTCAAAGTCCCTTCAAAATTTTCCAATTTTTGTCCCAATTCTTCCCATTCCCATTGAAACTTTTCAAATCCCTCTCAAAATTGTTGAAATTCTGTTGAAGCTTTTAAAATTCTCTCTAGAATTTTCAAAATCCATGGCCACATGTTTACAATTTCACGTCAAAAAATGGCTAAAATTCCAGTTGAAATTTTTTCAAAGTCCCTTCAAAATTTTCCAATTTTTGTCCCAATTCTTCCCATTCCCATTGAAACTTTTCAAATCCCTCTCAAAATTGTTGAAATTCTCTTGAAGCTTTTAAAATTCTCTCTGGAATTTTCAAAATCCATGTCCACATGTTTACAATTTCACGTCAAAAAATGGCTAAATTTCCAGTTGAAATTTTTTCAAAGTCCCTTAAAAATTTTCCAATTTTTGTCCCAATTCTTCCCATTCCCATTGAAACTTTTCAAATCCCTCTCTAAATTGTTGAAATTCTGTTGAAGCTTTTAAAATTCTCTCTAGAATTTTCAAAATCCATGTCCACATGTTTACAATTTCACGTCAAAAAATGGCTAAAATTCCAGTTGAAATTTTTTCAAAGTCCCTTAAAAATTTTCCAATTTTTGTCCCAATTCTTCCCATTCCCATTGAAACTTTTCAAATCCCTCTCAAAATTGTTGAAATTCTGTTGAAGCTTTTAAAATTCTCTCTAGAATTTTCAAAATCCATGGCCACATGTTTACAATTTCACGTCAAAAAATGGCTAAAATTCCAGTTGAAATTTTTTCAAAGTCCCTTCAAAATTTTCCAATTTTTGTCCCAATTCTTCCCATTCCCATTGAAACTTTTCAAATCCCTCTCAAAATTGTTGAAATTCTGTTGAAGCTTTTAAAATTCTCTCTAGAATTTTCAAAATCCATGTCCACATGTTTACAATTTCATGTAAAAAAATGGCTAAAATTCCAGTTGAAATTTTTTCAAAGTCCCTTCAAAATTTTCCAATTTTTGTCCCAATTCTTCCCATTCCCATTGAAACTTTTCAAATCCCTCTCAAAATTGTTGAAATTCTGTTGAAGCTTTTAAAATTCTCTCTAGAATTTTCAAAATCCATGTCCACATGTTTACAATTTCACATAAAAAAATGGCTAAAATTCCAGTTGAAATTTTTTCAAAGTCCCTTCAAAATTTTCCAATTTTTGTCCCAAGTCTTCCCATTCCCATTGAAACTTTTCAAATCCCTCTCAAAATTGTTGAAATTCTGTTGAAGCTTTTAAAATTCTCTCTAGAATTTTCAAAATCCACTTCAACATGTTTACAATTTCACGTCAAAAAATTGCTAAAATTCCAGTTGAAATTTTTTCAAAGTCCCTGAAAAATTTTCCAATTTTTGTCCCAATTCTTCCCATTCCCATTGAAACTTTTCAAATCCCTCTCAAAATTGTTGAAATTCTGTTGAAGCTTTTAAAATTCTCTCTAGAATTTTCAAAATCCATGTCCACATGTTTACAATTTCACGTCAAAAAATTGCTAAAATTCCAGTTGAAATTTTTTCAAAGTCCCTTCAAAATTTTCCAATTTTTGTCCCAATTCTTCCCATTCCCATGGAAACTTTTCAAATCCCTCTCAAAATTGTTGAAATTCTGTTGAAGCTTTTAAAATTCTCTCTAGAATTTTCAAAATCCATGGCCACATGTTTACAATTTCACGTCAAAAAATGGCTAAAATTCCAGTTGAAATTTTTCCAAGTCCCTTAAAAATTTTCCAATTTTTGTCCCAATTCTTCCCATTCCCATTGAAACTTTTCAAATCCCTCTCAAAATTGTTGAAATTCTGTTGAAGCTTTTAAAATTCTCTCTAGAATTTTCAAAATCCATGTCCACATGTTTACAATTTCACGTCAAAAAATGGCTAAAATTCCAGTTGAAATTTTTTCAAAGTCCCTTAAAAATTTTCCAATTTTTGTCCCAATTCTTCCCATTCCCATTGAAACTTTTCAAATCCCTCTCAAAATTGTTGAAATTCTGTTGAAGCTTTTAAAATTCTCTCTAGAATTTTCAAAATCCATGGCCACATGTTTACAATTTCACGTCAAAAAATGGCTAAAATTCCAGTTGAAATTTTTTCAAAGTCCCTTCAAAATTTTCCAATTTTTGTCCCAATTCTTCCCATTCCCATTGAAACTTTTCAAATCCCTCTCAAAATTGTTGAAATTCTGTTGAAGCTTTTAAAATTCTCTCTAGAATTTTCAAAATCCATGGCCACATGTTTACAATTTCACGTCAAAAAATGGCTAAAATTCCAGTTGAAATTTTTTCAAAGTCCCTTCAAAATTTTCCAATTTTTGTCCCAATTCTTCCCATTCCCATTGAAACTTTTCAAATCCCTCTCAAAATTGTTGAAATTCTCTTGAAGCTTTTAAAATTCTCTCTGGAATTTTCAAAATCCATGTCCACATGTTTACAATTTCACGTCAAAAAATGGCTAAATTTCCAGTTGAAATTTTTTCAAAGTCCCTTAAAAATTTTCCAATTTTTGTCCCAATTCTTCCCATTCCCATTGAAACTTTTCAAATCCCTCTCTAAATTGTTGAAATTCTGTTGAAGCTTTTAAAATTCTCTCTAGAATTTTCAAAATCCATGTCCACATGTTTACAATTTCACGTCAAAAAATGGCTAAAATTCCAGTTGAAATTTTTTCAAAGTCCCTTAAAAATTTTCCAATTTTTGTCCCAATTCTTCCCATTCCCATTGAAACTTTTCAAATCCCTCTCAAAATTGTTGAAATTCTGTTGAAGCTTTTAAAATTCTCTCTAGAATTTTCAAAATCCATGTCCACATGTTTACAATTTCACGTAAAAAAATGGCTAAAATTCCAGTTGAAATTTTTTCAAAGTCCCTTCAAAATTTTCCAATTTTTGTCCCAATTCTTCCCATTCCCATTGAAACTTTTCAAATCCCTCTCAAAATTGTTGAAATTCTCTTGAAGCTTTTAAAATTCTCTCTAGAATTTTCAAAATCCATGTCCACATGTTTACAATTTCACATAAAAAAATGGCTAAAATTCCAGTTGAAATTTTTTCAAAGTCCCTTCAAAATTTTCCAATTTTTGTCCCAATTCTTCCCATTCCCATTGAAACTTTTCAAATCCCTCTCAAAATTGTTGAAATTCTGTTGAAGCTTTTAAAATTCTCTCTAGAATTTTCAAAATCCATGTCCACATGTTTACAATTTCACGTCAAAAAATTGCTAAAATTCCAGTTGACATTTTTTCAAAGTCCCTTAAAAATTTTCCAATTTTTGTCCCAATTCTTCCCATTCCCATTGAAACTTTTCAAATCCCTCTCAAAATTGTTGAAATTCTGTTGAAGCTTTTAAAATTCTCTCTAGAATTTTCAAAATCCATGTCCACATGTTTACAATTTCACGTCAAAAAATGGCTAAAATTCCAGTTGAAATTTTTTCAAAGTCCCTTAAAAATTTTCCAATTTTTGTCCCAATTCTTCCCATTCCCATTGAAACTTTTCAAATCCCTCTCAAAATTGTTGAAATTCTGTTGAAGCTTTTAAAATTCTCTCTAGAATTTTCAAAATCCATGGCCACATGTTTACAATTTCACGTCAAAAAATGGCTAAAATTCCAGTTGAAATTTTTGTCAAAGTCCCTTCAAAATTTTCCAATTTTTGTCCCAATTCTTCCCATTCCCATTGAAACTTTTCAAATCCCTCTCAAAATTGTTGAAATTCTGTTGAAGCTTTTAAAATTCTCTCTAGAATTTTCAAAATCCATGTCCACATGTTTACAATTTCACGTCAAAAAATGGCTAAAATTCCAGTTGAAATTTTTTCAAAGTCCCTTCAAAATTTTCCAATTTTTGTCCCAATTCTTCCCATTCCCATTGAAACTTTTCAAATCCCTCTCAAAATTGTTGAAATTCTGTTGAAGCTTTTAAAATTCTCTCTAGAATTTTCAAAATCCATGTCCACATGTTTACAATTTCACATAAAAAAATGGCTAAAATTCCAGTTGAAATTTTTTCAAAGTCCCTTCAAAATTTTCCAATTTTTGTCCCAAGTCTTCCCATTCCCATTGAAACTTTTCAAATCCCTCTCAAAATTGTTGAAATTCTGTTGAAGCTTTTAAAATTCTCTCTAGAATTTTCAAAATCCACTTCAACATGTTTACAATTTCACGTCAAAAAATTGCTAAAATTCCAGTTGAAATTTTTTCAAAGTCCCTTCAAAATTTTCCAATTTTTGTCCCAATTCTTCCCATTCCCATTGAAACTTTTCAAATCCCTCTCAAAATTGTTGAAATTCTGTTGAAGCTTTTAAAATTCTCTCTAGAATTTTCAAAATCCACTTCAACATGTTTACAATTTCACGTCAAAAAATTGCTAAAATTCCAGTTGAAATTTTTTCAAATCCCTGAAAAATTTTCCAATTTTTGTCCCAATTCTTCCCATTCCCATTGAAACTTTTCAAATCCCTCTCAAAATTGTTGAAATTCTGTTGAAGCTTTTAAAATTCTCTCTAGAATTTTCAAAATCCATGTCCACATGTTTACAATTTCACATAAAAAAATGGCTAAAATTCCAGTTGAAATTTTTTCAAAGTCCCTTCAAAATTTTCCAATTTTTGTCCCAATTCTTCCCATTCCCATTGAAACTTTTCAAATCCCTCTCAAAATTGTTGAAATTCTCTTGAAGCTTTTAAAATTCTCTCTGGAATTTTCAAAATCCATGGCCACATGTTTACAATTTCACATAAAAAAATGGCTAAAATTCCAGTTGAAATTTTTTCAAAGTCCCTGAAAAATTTTCCAATTTTTGTCCCAATTCTTCCCATTCCCATTGAAACTTTTCAAATCCCTCTCAAAATTGTTGAAATTCTGTTGAAGCTTTTAAAATTCTCTCTAGAATTTTCAAAATCCATGGCCACATGTTTACAATTTCACATAAAAAAATGGCTAAAATTCCAGTTGAAATTTTTTCAAAGTCCCTTAAAAATTTTCCAATTTTTGTCCCAATTCTTCCCATTCCCATTGAAACTTTTCAAATCCCTCTCAAAATTGTTGAAATTCTGTTGAAGCTTTTAAAATTCTCTCTAGAATTTTCAAAATCCATGTCCACATGTTTACAATTTCACGTCAAAAAATGGCTAAAATTCCAGTTGAAATTTTTTCAAAGTCCCTTCAAAATTTTCCAGTTTTTGTCCCAATTCTTCCCATTCCCATTGAAACTTTTCAAATCCCTCTCAAAATTGTTGAAATTCTCTTGAAGCTTTTAAAATTCTCTCTAGAATTTTCAAAATCCATGGCCACATGTTTACAATTTCACGTCAAAAAATGGCTAAAATTCCAGTTGAAATTTTTTCAAAGTCCCTTAAAAATTTTCCAATTTTTGTCCCAATTCTTCCCATTCCCATTGAAACTTTTCAAATCCCTCTCAAAATTGTTGAAATTCTGTTGAAGCTTTTAAAATTCTCTCTAGAATTTTCAAAATCCATGTCCACATGTTTACAATTTCACGTCAAAAAATGGCTAAAATTCCAGTTGAAATTTTTTCAAAGTCCCTTAAAAATTTTCCAATTTTTGTCCCAATTCTTCCCATTCCCATTGAAACTTTTCAAATCCCTCTCAAAATTGTTGAAATTCTGTTGAAGCTTTTAAAATTCTCTCTAGAATTTTCAAAATCCATGTCCACATGTTTACAATTTCACGTCAAAAAATGGCTAAAATTCCAGTTGAAATTTTTTCAAAGTCCCTTAAAAATTTTCCAATTTTTGTCCCAATTCTTCCCATTCCCATTGAAACTTTTCAAATCCCTCTCAAAATTGTTGAAATTCTGTTGAAGCTTTTAAAATTCTCTCTAGAATTTTCAAAATCCATGTCCACATGTTTACAATTTCATGTAAAAAAATGGCTAAAATTCCAGTTGAAATTTTTTCAAAGTCCCTTCAAAATTTTCCAATTTTTGTCCCAATTCTTCCCATTCCCATTGAAACTTTTCAAATCCCTCTCAAAATTGTTGAAATTCTGTTGAAGCTTTTAAAATTCTCTCTAGAATTTTCAAAATCCATGTCCACATGTTTACAATTTCACGTCAAAAAATTGCTAAAATTCCAGTTGAAATTTTTTCAAAGTCCCTTCAAAATTTTCCAATTTTTGTCCCAAGTCTTCCCATTCCCATTGAAACTTTTCAAATCCCTCTCAAAATTGTTGAAATTCTGTTGAAGCTTTTAAAATTCTCTCTAGAATTTTCAAAATCCACTTCAACATGTTTGCAATTTCACGTCAAAAAATTGCTAAAATTCCAGTTGAAATTTTTTCAAAGTCCCTGAAAAATTTTCCAATTTTTGTCCCAATTCTTCCCATTCCCATTGAAACTTTTCAAATCCCTCTCAAAATTGTTGAAATTCTGTTGAAGCTTTTAAAATTCTCTCTAGAATTTTCAAAATCCATGTCCACATGTTTACAATTTCACGTCAAAAAATTGTTAAAATTCCAGTTGAAATTTTTTCAAAGTCCCTTCAAAATTTTCCAATTTTTGTCCCAATTCTTCCCATTCCCATGGAAACTTTTCAAATCCCTCTCAAAATTGTTGAAATTCTGTTGAAGCTTTTAAAATTCTCTCTAGAATTTTCAAAATCCATGGCCACATGTTTACAATTTCACGTCAAAAAATGGCTAAAATTCCAGTTGAAATTTTTTCAAAGTCCCTTAAAAATTTTCCAATTTTTGTCCCAATTCTTCCCATTCCCATTGAAACTTTTCAAATCCCTCTCAAAATTGTTGAAATTCTGTTGAAGCTTTTAAAATTCTCTCTAGAATTTTCAAAATCCATGTCCACATGTTTACAATTTCACGTCAAAAAATGGCTAAAATTCCAGTTGAAATTTTTTCAAAGTCCCTTAAAAATTTTCCAATTTTTGTCCCAATTCTTCCCATTCCCATTGAAACTTTTCAAATCCCTCTCAAAATTGTTGAAATTCTGTTGAAGCTTTTAAAATTCTCTCTAGAATTTTCAAAATCCATGGCCACATGTTTACAATTTCACGTCAAAAAATGGCTAAAATTCCAGTTGAAATTTTTTCAAAGTCCCTTCAAAATTTTCCAATTTTTGTCCCAATTCTTCCCATTCCCATTGAAACTTTTCAAATCCCTCTCAAAATTGTTGAAATTCTGTTGAAGCTTTTAAAATTCTCTCTAGAATTTTCAAAATCCATGGCCACATGTTTACAATTTCACGTCAAAAAATGGCTAAAATTCCAGTTGAAATTTTTTCAAAGTCCCTTCAAAATTTTCCAATTTTTGTCCCAATTCTTCCCATTCCCATTGAAACTTTTCAAATCCCTCTCAAAATTGTTGAAATTCTCTTGAAGCTTTTAAAATTCTCTCTGGAATTTTCAAAATCCATGTCCACATGTTTACAATTTCACGTCAAAAAATGGCTAAATTTCCAGTTGAAATTTTTTCAAAGTCCCTTCAAAATTTTCCAATTTTTGTCCCAATTCTTCCCATTCCCATTGAAACTTTTCAAATCCCTCTCTAAATTGTTGAAATTCTGTTGAAGCTTTTAAAATTCTCTCTAGAATTTTCAAAATCCATGTCCACATGTTTACAATTTCACGTCAAAAAATGGCTAAAATTCCAGTTGAAATTTTTTCAAAGTCCCTTCAAAATTTTCCAATTTTTGTCCCAATTCTTCCCATTCCCATTGAAACTTTTCAAATCCCTCTCAAAATTGTTGAAATTCTGTTGAAGCTTTTAAAATTCTCTCTAGAATTTTCAAAATCCATGTCCACATGTTTACAATTTCACGTCAAAAAATGGCTAAAATTCCAGTTGAAATTTTTTCGAAGTCCCTTCAAAATTTTCCAATTTTTGTCCCAATTCTTCCCATTCCCATTGAAACTTTTCAAATCCCTCTCAAAATTGTTGAAATTCTCTTGAAGCTTTTAAAATTCTCTCTAGAATTTTCAAAATCCATGTCCACATGTTTACAATTTCACATAAAAAAATGGCTAAAATTCCAGTTGAAATTTTTTCAAAGTCCCTTCAAAATTTTCCAATTTTTGTCCCAATTCTTCCCATTCCCATTGAAACTTTTCAAATCCCTCTCAAAATTGTTGAAATTCTGTTGAAGCTTTTAAAATTCTCTCTAGAATTTTCAAAATCCATGTCCACATGTTTACAATTTCACGTCAAAAAATTGCTAAAATTCCAGTTGACATTTTTTCAAAGTCCCTTAAAAATTTTCCAATTTTTGTCCCAATTCTTCCCATTCCCATTGAAACTTTTCAAATCCCTCTCAAAATTGTTGAAATTCTGTTGAAGCTTTTAAAATTCTCTCTAGAATTTTCAAAATCCATGTCCACATGTTTACAATTTCACGTCAAAAAATGGCTAAAATTCCAGTTGAAATTTTTTCAAAGTCCCTTAAAAATTTTCCAATTTTTGTCCCAATTCTTCCCATTCCCATTGAAACTTTTCAAATCCCTCTCAAAATTGTTGAAATTCTGTTGAAGCTTTTAAAATTCTCTCTAGAATTTTCAAAATCCATGGCCACATGTTTACAATTTCACGTCAAAAAATGGCTAAAATTCCAGTTGAAATTTTTTCAAAGTCCCTTCAAAATTTTCCAATTTTTGTCCCAATTCTTCCCATTCCCATTGAAACTTTTCAAATCCCTCTCAAAATTGTTGAAATTCTGTTGAAGCTTTTAAAATTCTCTCTAGAATTTTCAAAATCCATGGCCACATGTTTACAATTTCACGTCAAAAAATGGCTAAAATTCCAGTTGAAATTTTTTCAAAGTCCCTTCAAAATTTTCCAATTTTTGTCCCAATTCTTCCCATTCCCATTGAAACTTTTCAAATCCCTCTCAAAATTGTTGAAATTCTGTTGAAGCTTTTAAAATTCTCTCTAGAATTTTCAAAATCCATGTCCACATGTTTACAATTTCACATAAAAAAATGGCTAAAATTCCAGTTGAAATTTTTTCAAAGTCCCTTCAAAATTTTCCAATTTTTGTCCCAAGTCTTCCCATTCCCATTGAAACTTTTCAAATCCCTCTCAAAATTGTTGAAATTCTGTTGAAGCTTTTAAAATTCTCTCTAGAATTTTCAAAATCCACTTCAACATGTTTACAATTTCACGTCAAAAAATTGCTAAAATTCCAGTTGAAATTTTTTCAAAGTCCCTGAAAAATTTTCCAATTTTTGTCCCAATTCTTCCCATTCCCATTGAAACTTTTCAAATCCCTCTCAAAATTGTTGAAATTCTGTTGAAGCTTTTAAAATTCTCTCTAGAATTTTCAAAATCCATGGCCACATGTTTACAAGTTCACGTCAAAAAATGGCTAAAATTCCAGTTGAAATTTTTTCAAAGTCCCTTAACAATTTTCCAATTTTTGTCCCAATTCTTCCCATTCCCATTGAAACTTTTCAAATCCCTCTCAAAATTGTTGAAATTCTCTTGAAGCTTTTAAAATTCTCTCTGGAATTTTCAAAATCCATGGCCACATATTTACAATTTCACATAAAAAAATGGCTAAAATTCCAGTTGAAATTTTTTCAAAGTCCCTGAAAAATTTTCCAATTTTTGTCCCAATTCTTCCCATTCCCATTGAAACTTTTCAAATCCCTCTCAAAATTGTTGAAATTCTCTTGAAGCTTTTAAAATTCTCTCTAGAATTTTCAAAATCCACTTCAACATGTTTACAATTTCACGTCAAAAAATGGCTAAAATTCCAGTTGAAATTTTTTCAAAGTCCCTTCAAAATTTTCCAATTTTTGTCCCAATTCTTCCCATTCCCATTGAAACTTTTCAAATCCCTCTCAAAATTGTTGAAATTCTGTTGAAGCTTTTAAAATTCTCTCTAGAATTTTCAAAATCCATGTCCACATGTTTACAATTTCACATAAAAAAATGGCTAAAATTCCAGTTGAAATTTTTTCAAAGTCCCTTCAAAGTTTTCCAATTTTTGTCCCAAGTCTTCCCATTCCCATTGAAACTTTTCAAATCCCTCTCAAAATTGTTGAAATTCTGTTGAAGCTTTTAAAATTCTCTCTAGAATTTTCAAAATCCACTTCAACATGTTTACAATTTCACGTCTAAAAATTGCTAAAATTCCAGTTGAAATTTTTTCAAAGTCCCTTAAAAATTTTCCAATTTTTGTCCCAATTCTTCCCATTCCCATTGAAACTTTTCAAATCCCTCTCAAAATTGTTGAAATTCTGTTGAAGCTTTTAAAATTCTCTCTAGAATTTTCAAAATCCACTTCAACATGTTTACAATTTCACGTAAAAAAATTGCTAAAATTCCAGTTGAAATTTTTTCAAATCCCTGAAAAATTTTCCAATTTTTGTCCCAATTCTTCCCATTCCCATTGAAACTTTTCAAATCCCTCTCAAAATTGTTGAAATTCTCTTGAAGCTTTTAAAATTCTCTCTAGAATTTTCAAAATCCATGGCCACATGTTTACAATTTCACATAAAAAAATGGCTAAAATTCCAGTTGAAATTTTTTCAAAGTCCCTGAAAAATTTTCCAATTTTTGTCCCAATTCTTCCCATTCCCATTGAAACTTTTCAAATCCCTCTCAAAATTGTTGAAATTCTGTTGAAGCTTTTAAAATTCTCTCTAGAATTTTCAAAATCCATGTCCACATGTTTACAATTTCACATAAAAAAATTGCTAAAATTCCAGTTGAAATTTTTTCAAAGTCCCTTAAAAATTTTCCAATTTTTGTCCCAATTCTTCCCATTCCCATTGAAACTTTTCAAATCCCTCTCAAAACTGTTGAAATTCTCTTGAAGCTTTTAAAATTCTCTCTAGAATTTTCAAAATCCATGTCCACATGTTTACAATTTCACGTCAAAAAATTGCTAAAATTCCAGTTGAAATTTTTTCAAAGTCCCTTAAAAATTTTCCAATTTTTGTCCCAATTCTTCCCATTCCCATTGAAACTTTTCAAATCCCTCTCAAAACTGTTGAAATTCTGTTGAAGCTTTTAAAATTCTCTCTAGAATTTTCAAAATCCATGTCCACATGTTTACAATTTCACGTCAAAAAATGGCTAAAATTCCAGTTGAAATTTTTTCAAAGTCCCTTCAAAATTTTCCAATTTTTGTCCCAATTCTTCCCATTCCCATTGAAACTTTTCAAATCCCTCTCAAAATTGTTGAAATTCTGTTGAAGCTTTTAAAATTCTCTCTAGAATTTTCAAAATCCATGGCCACATGTTTACAATTTCACGTCAAAAAATGGCTAAAATTCCAGTTGAAATTTTTTCAAAGTCCCTTCAAAATTTTCCAATTTTTGTCCCAATTCTTCCCATTCCCATTGAAACTTTTCAAATCCCTCTCAAAATTGTTGAAATTCTCTTGAAGCTTTAAAAATTCTCTCTAGAATTTTCAAAATCCACTTCAACATGTTTACAATTTCACGTCAAAAAATGGCTAAAATTCCAGTTGAAATTTTTTCAAAGTCCCTTCAAAATTTTCCAATTTTTGTCCCAATTCTTCCCATTCCCATTGAAACTTTTCAAATCCCTCTCAAAATTGTTGAAATTCTCTTGAAGCTTTTAAAATTCTCTCTGGAATTTTCAAAATCCATGTCCACATGTTTACAATTTCACGTCAAAAAATGGCTAAATTTCCAGTTGAAATTTTTTCAAAGTCCCTTAAAAATTTTCCAATTTTTGTCCCAATTCTTCCCATTCCCATTGAAACTTTTCAAATCCCTTTCAAAATTGTTGACATTCTGTTGAAACTTTTAAAATTCTCTCTAGAATTTTCAAAATCCATGTCCACATGTTTACAATTTCACGTAAAAAAATTTGCTAAAATTCCAGTTGAAATTTTTCCAAAGTCCCTTAAATATTTTCCAATTTTTGTCCCAATTCTTCCCACTCCCATTGAAACTTTTCAAATCCCTCTCAAAATTGTTGAAATTCTGTTGAAGCTTTTAAAATTCTCTCTAGAATTTTCAAAATCCATGTCCACATGTTTACAATTTCACGTCAAAAAATGGCTAAAATTCCAGTTGAAATTTTTTCAAAGTCCCTTAACAATTTTCCAATTTTTGTCCCAATTCTTCCCATTCCCATTGAAACTTTTCAAATCCCTCTCAAAATTGTTGAAATTCTGTTGAAGCTTTTAAAATTCTCTCTAGAATTTTCAAAATCCATGTCCACATGTTTACAATTTCACATAAAAAAATTGCTAAAATTCCAGTTGAAATTTTTTCAAAGTCCCTTAAAAATTTTCCAATTTTTGTCCCAATTCTTCCCATTCCCATTGAAACTTTTCAAATCCCTCTCAAAATTGTTTAAATTCTCTTGAAGCTTTTAAAATTCTCTCTAGAATTTTCAAAATCCATGTCCACATGTTTACAATTTCACGTCAAAAAATGGCTAAAATTCCAGTTGAAATTTTTTCAAAGTCCCTTCAAAATTTTCCAATTTTTGTCCCAATTCTTCCCATTCCCATTGAAACTTTTCAAATCCCTCTCAAAATTGTTGAAATTCTGTTGAAGCTTTTAAAATTCTCTCTAGAATTTTCAAAATCCATGGCCACATGTTTACAATTTCACGTCAAAAAATGGCTAAAATTCCAGTTGAAATTTTTTCAAAGTCCCTTCAAAATTTTCCAATTTTTGTCCCAATTCTTCCCATTCCCATTGAAACTTTTCAAATCCCTCTCAAAATTGTTGAAATTCTGTTGAAGCTTTTAAAATTCTCTCTAGAATTTTCAAAATCCACTTCAACACGTTTACAATTTCACGTCAAAAAATGGCTAAAATTCCAGTTGAGATTTTTCCAAAGTCCCTTAAAAATTTTCCAATTTTTGTCCCAATTCTTCCCATTCCCATTGAAACATTTCAAATCCCTCTCAAAATTGTTGAAATTCTGTTGAAGCTTTTAAAATTCTCTCTAGAATTTTCAAAATCCATGTCCACATGTTTACAATTTCACATAAAAAAATGGCTAAAATTCCAGTTGAAATTTTTTCAAAGTCCCTTCAAAATTTTCCAATTTTTGTCCCAATTCTTCCCATTCCCATTGAAACTTTTCAAATCCCTCTCAAAATTGTTGAAATTCTGTTGAAGCTTTTAAAATTCTCTCTAGAATTTTCAAAATCCATGTCCACATGTTTACAATTTCACGTCAAAAAATGGCTAAAATTCCAGTTGAAATTTTTTCAAAGTCCCTTCAAAATTTTCCAATTTTTGTCCCAATTCTTCCCATTCCCATTGAAACTTTTCAAATCCCTCTCAAAATTGTTGAAATTCTGTTGAAGCTTTTAAAATTCTCTCTAGAATTTTCAAAATCCACTTCAACATGTTTACAATTTCACGTAAAAAAATTGCTAAAATTCCAGTTGAAATTTTTTCAAATCCCTGAAAAATTTTCCAATTTTTGTCCCAATTCTTCCCATTCCCATTGAAACTTTTCAAATCCCTCTCAAAATTGTTGAAATTCTCTTGAAGCTTTTAAAATTCTCTCTAGAATTTTCAAAATCCATGGCCACATGTTTACAATTTCACATAAAAAAATGGCTAAAATTCCAGTTGAAATTTTTTCAAAGTCCCTGAAAAATTTTCCAATTTTTGTCCCAATTCTTCCCATTCCCATTGAAACTTTTCAAATCCCTCTCAAAATTGTTGAAATTCTGTTGAAGCTTTTAAAATTCTCTCTAGAATTTTCAAAATCCATGTCCACATGTTTACAATTTCACATAAAAAAATTGCTAAAATTCCAGTTGAAATTTTTTCAAAGTCCCTTCAAAATTTTCCAATTTTTGTCCCAATTCTTCCCATTCCCATTGAAACTTTTCAAATCCTCAAAACTGTTGAAATTCTCTTGAAGCTTTTAAAATTCTCTCTAGAATTTTCAAAATCCATGTCCACATGTTTACAATTTCACGTCAAAAATTGCTAAAATTCCAGGTTGAAATTTTTTCAAAGTCCCTTAAAAATTTTCCAATTTTTGTCCCAATTCTTCCCATTCCCATTGAAACTTTTCAAATCCCTCTCAAAACTGTTGAAATTCTGTTGAAGCTTTTAAAATTCTCTCTAGAATTTTCAAAATCCATGTCCACATGTTTACAATTTCACGTCAAAAAATGGCTAAAATTCCAGTTGAAATTTTTTCAAAGTCCCTTCAAAATTTTCCAATTTTTGTCCCAATTCTTCCCATTCCCATTGAAACTTTTCAAATCCCTCTCAAAATTGTTGAAATTCTGTTGAAGCTTTTAAAATTCTCTCTAGAATTTTCAAAATCCATGGCCACATGTTTACAATTTCACGTCAAAAAATGGCTAAAATTCAGTTGAAATTTTTTCAAAGTCCCTTCAAAATTTTCCAATTTTTGTCCCAATTCTTCCATTCCCATTGAAACTTTTCAAATCCCTCTCAAAATTTGTTGAAATTCTCTTGAAGCTTTAAAAATTCTCTCTAGAATTTTCAAAATCCACTTCAACATGTTTACAATTTCACGTCAAAAAATGGCTAAAATTCCAGTTGAAATTTTTTCAAAGTCCCTTCAAAATTTTCCAATTTTTGTCCCAATTCTTCCCATTCCCATTGAAACTTTTCAAATCCCTCTCAAAATTGTTGAAATTCTCTTGAAGCTTTTAAAATTCTCTCTGGAATTTTCAAAATCCATGTCCACATGTTTACAATTTCACGTCAAAAAATGGCTAAATTTCCAGTTGAAATTTTTTCAAAGTCCCTTAAAAATTTTCCAATTTTTGTCCCAATTCTTCCCATTCCCATTGAAACTTTTCAAATCCCTTTCAAAATTGTTGACATTCTGTTGAAACTTTTAAAATTCTCTCTAGAATTTTCAAAATCCATGTCCACATGTTTACAATTTCACGTTAAAAAAATTTGCTAAAATTCCAGTTGAAATTTTTCCAAAGTCCCTTAAATATTTTCCAATTTTTGTCCCAATTCTTCCCACTCCCATTGAAACTTTTCAAATCCCTCTCAAAATTGTTGAAATTCTGTTGAAGCTTTTAAAATTCTCTCTAGAATTTTCAAAATCCATGTCCACATGTTTACAATTTCACGTCAAAAAATGGCTAAAATTCCAGTTGAAATTTTTTCAAAGTCCCTTAACAATTTTCCAATTTTTGTCCCAATTCTTCCCATTCCCATTGAAACTTTTCAAATCCCTCTCAAAATTGTTGAAATTCTGTTGAAGCTTTTAAAATTCTCTCTAGAATTTTCAAAATCCATGTCCACATGTTTACAATTTCACATAAAAAAATTGCTAAAATTCCAGTTGAAATTTTTTCAAAGTCCCTTAAAAATTTTCCAATTTTTGTCCCAATTCTTCCCATTCCCATTGAAACTTTTCAAATCCCTCTCAAAATTGTTTAAATTCTCTTGAAGCTTTTAAAATTCTCTCTAGAATTTTCAAAATCCATGTCCACATGTTTACAATTTCACGTCAAAAAATGGCTAAAATTCCAGTTGAAATTTTTTCAAAGTCCCTTCAAATTTTCCAATTTTTGTCCCAATTCTTCCCATTCCCATTGAAACTTTTCAAATCCCTCTCAAAATTGTTGAAATTCTGTTGAAGCTTTTAAAATTCTCTCTAGAATTTTCAAAATCCATGGCCACATGTTTACAATTTCACGTCAAAAAATGGCTAAAATTCCAGTTGAAATTTTTTCAAAGTCCCTTCAAAATTTTCCAATTTTTGTCCCAATTCTTCCCATTCCCATTGAAACTTTTCAAATCCCTCTCAAAATTGTTGAAATTCTGTTGAAGCTTTTAAAATTCTCTCTAGAATTTTCAAAATCCACTTCAACACGTTTACAATTTCACGTCAAAAAATGGCTAAAATTCCAGTTGAGATTTTTCCAAAGTCCCTTAAAAATTTTCCAATTTTTGTCCCAATTCTTCCCATTCCCATTGAAACATTTCAAATCCCTCTCAAAATTGTTGAAATTCTGTTGAAGCTTTTAAAATTCTCTCTAGAATTTTCAAAATCCATGTCCACATGTTTACAATTTCACATAAAAAAATGGCTAAAATTCCAGTTGAAATTTTTTTCAAAGTCCCTTCAAAATTTTCCAATTTTTGTCCCAATTCTTCCCATTCCCATTGAAACTTTTCAAATCCCTCTCAAAATTGTTGAAATTCTGTTGAAGCTTTTAAAATTCTCTCTAGAATTTTCAAAATCCATGTCCACATGTTTACAATTTCACGTCAAAAAATGGCTAAAATTCCAGTTGAAATTTTTTCAAAGTCCCTGAAAAATTTTCCAATTTTTGTCCCAATTCTTCCCATTCCCATTGAAACTTTCAAATCCCTCTCAAAATTGTTGAAATTCTGTTGAAGCTTTTAAAATTCTCTCTAGAATTTCAAAATCCATGGCCACATGTTTACAATTTCACATAAAAAAATTGCTAAAATTCCAGTTGAAATTTTTTCAAAGTCCCTGAAAAATTTTTCCAATTTTTGTCCCAATTCTTCCCATTCCCATTGAAACTTTTCAAATCCCTCTCAAAATTGTTGAAATTCTGTTGAAGCTTTTAAAATTCTCTCTAGAATTTTCAAAATCCATGTCCACATGTTTACAATTTCACGTCAAAAAATTGCTAAAATTCCAGTTGAAATTTTTTCAAAGTCCCTTCAAAATTTTCCAATTTTTGTCCCAATTCTTCCCATTCCCATTGAAACTTTTCAAATCCCTCTCAAAATTGTTGAAATTCTCTTGAAGCTTTTAAAATTCTCTCTGGAATTTTCAAAATCCATGTCCACATGTTTACAATTTCACGTCAAAAAATGGCTAAATTTCCAGTTGAAATTTTTTCAAAGTCCCCTTAAAAATTTTCCAATTTTGTCCCAATTCTTCCCATTCCCATTGAAACTTTTCAAATCCCTCTCAAAATTGTTGAAATTCTCTTGAAGCTTTTAAAATTCTCTCTAGAATTTTCAAAATCCATGGCCACATGTTTACAATTTCACGTCAAAAAATGGCTAAAATTCCAGTTGAAATTTTTTCAAAGTCCCTTAACAATTTTCCAATTTTTGTCCCAATTCTTCCCATTCCCATTGAAACTTTTCAAATCCCTCTCAAAATTGTTGAAATTCTGTTGAAGCTTTTAAAATTCTCTCTAGAATTTTCAAAATCCATGTCCACATGTTTACAATTTCACATAAAAAAATTGCTAAAATTCCAGTTGAAATTTTTTCAAAGTCCCTTCAAAATTTTCCAATTTTTGTCCCAATTCTTCCCATTCCCATTGAAACTTTTCAAATCCCTCTCAAAATTGTTGAAATTCTGTTGAAGCTTTTAAAATTCTCTCTAGAATTTTCAAAATCCATGGCCACATGTTTACACTTTCACATAAAAAAATTGCTAAAATTCCAGTTGAAATTTTTTCAAAGTCCCTTAAAAATTTTCCAATTTTTGTCCCAATTCTTCCCATTCCCATTGAAACTTTTCAAATCCCTCTCAAAATTGTTGAAATTCTGTTGAAGCTTTTAAAATTCTCTCTAGAATTTTCAAAATCCACTTCAACATGTTTACAATTTCACGTCAAAAAATTGCTAAAATTCCAGTTGAAATTTTTTCAAAGTCCCTTAAAAATTTCCAATTTTTGTCCCAATTCTTCCCATTCCCATTGAAACTTTTCAAATCCCTCTCAAAATTGTTGAAATTCTGTTGAAGCTTTTAAAATTCTCTCTGGAATTTTCAAAATCCATGGCCACATGTTTACAATTTCACATAAAAAAATGGCTAAAATTCCAGTTGAAATTTTTTCAAAGTCCCTTAAAAATTTTCCAATTTTTGTCCCAATTCTTCCCATTCCCATTGAAACTTTTCAAATCCCTCTCAAAATTGTTGAAATTCTGTTGAAGCTTTTAAAATTCTCTCTAGAATTTTCAAAATCCATGTCCACATGTTTACAATTTCACATAAAAAAATGGCTAAAATTCCAGTTGAAATTTTTTCAAAGTCCCTTCAAAATTTTCCAATTTTTGTCCCAATTCTTCCCATTCCCATTGAAACTTTTCAAATCCCTCTCAAAATTGTTGAAATTCTGTTGAAGCTTTTAAAATTCTCTCTAGAATTTTCAAAATCCATGTCCACATGTTTACAATTTCACGTCAAAAAATGGCTAAAATTCCAGTTGAAATTTTTTCAAAGTCCCTTAAAATTTTCCAATTTTTGTCCCAATTCTTCCCATTCCCATTGAAACTTTTCAAATCCCTCTCAAAATTGTTGAAATTCTCTTGAAGCTTTTAAAATTCTCTCTAGAATTTTCAAAATCCATGTCCACATGTTTACAATTTCATGTAAAAAAATTGCTAAAATTCCAGTTGAAATTTTTTCAAAGTCCCTTAACAATTTTCCAATTTTTGTCCCAATTCTTCCCATTCCCATTGAAACTTTTCAAATCCCTCTCAAAATTGTTGAAATTCTGTTGAAGCTTTTAAAATTCTCTCTAGAATTTTCAAAATCCATGTCCACATGTTTACAATTTCACGTCAAAAAATGGCTAAAATTCCAGTTGAAATTTTTTCAAAGTCCCTTCAAAATTTTCCAATTTTTGTCCCAATTCTTCCCATTCCCATTGAAACTTTTCAAATCCCTCTCAAAATTGTTGAAATTCTCTTGAAGCTTTTAAAATTCTCTCTAGAATTTTCAAAATCCATGGCCACATGTTTACAATTTCACGTCAAAAAATGGCTAAAATTCCAGTTGAAATTTTTTCAAAGTCCCTTCAAAATTTTCCAATTTTTGTCCCAATTCTTCCCATTCCCATTGAAACTTTTCAAATCCCTCTCAAAATTGTTGAAATTCTGTTGAAGCTTTTAAAATTCTCTCTGGAATTTTCAAAATCCATGGCCACATGTTTACAATTTCACATAAAAAAATGGCTAAAATTCCAGTTGAAATTTTTTCAAAGTCCCTTAAAAATTTTCCAATTTTTGTCCCAATTCTTCCCATTCCCATTGAAACTTTTCAAATCCCTCTCAAAATTGTTGAAATTCTCTTGAAGCTTTTAAAATTCTCTCTAGAATTTTCAAAATCCATGTCCACATGTTTACAATTTCACATAAAAAAATGGCTAAAATTCCAGTTGAAATTTTTTCAAAGTCCCTTAAAAAATTTTCCAATTTTTGTCCCAATTCTTCCCATTCCCATTGAAACTTTTCAAATCCCTCTCAAAATTGTTGAAATTCTGTTGAAGCTTTTAAAATTCTCTCTAGAATTTTCAAAATCCATGTCCACATGTTTACAATTTCACGTCAAAAAATGGCTAAAATTCCAGTTGAAATTTTTTCAAAGTCCCTTAAAAATTTTCCAATTTTTGTCCCAATTCTTCCCATTCCCATTGAAACTTTTCAAATCCCTCTCAAAATTGTTGAAATTCTGTTGAAGCTTTTAAAATTCTCTCTAGAATTTTCAAAATCCATGTCCACATGTTTACAATTTCATGTAAAAAAATTGCTAAAATTCCAGTTGAAATTTTTTCAAAGTCCCTGAAAAATTTTCCAATTTTTGTCCCAATTCTTCCCATTCCCATTGAAACTTTTCAAATCCCTCTCAAAACTGTTGAAATTCTGTTGAAGCTTTTAAAATTCTCTCTAGAATTTTCAAAATCCATGGCCACATGTTTACAATTTCACGTCAAAAAATGGCTAAAATTCCAGTTGAAATTTTTTCAAAGTCCCTGAAAAATTTTCCAATTTTTGTCCCAATTCTTCCCATTCCCATTGAAACTTTTCAAATCCCTCTCAAAATTGTTGAAATTCTCTTGAAGCTTTTAAAATTCTCTCTAGAATTTTCAAAATCCATGTCCACATGTTTACAATTTCACATAAAAAAATGGCTAAAATGCCAGTTGAAATTTTTTCAAAGTCCCTTCAAAATTTTCCAGTTTTTGTCCCAATTCTTCCCATTCCCATTGAAACTTTTCAAATCCCTCTCAAAATTGTTGAAATTCTGTTGAAGCTTTTAAAATTCTCTCTAGAATTTTCAAAATCCACTTCAACATGTTTACAATTTCACGTCTAAAAATTGCTAAAATTCCAGTTGAAATTTTTTCAAAGTCCCTTAAAAATTTTCCAATTTTTGTCCCAATTCTTCCCATTCCCATTGAAACTTTTCAAATCCCTCTCAAAATTGTTGAAATTCTGTTGAAGCTTTTAAAATTCTCTCTAGAATTTTCAAAATCCACTTAACATGTTTACAATTTCACGTAAAAAATTGCTAAAATTCCAGTTGAAATTTTTTCAAAGTCCCTGAAAAATTTTCCAATTTTTGTCCCAATTCTTCCCATTCCCATTGAAACTTTTCAAATCCCTCTCAAAATTGTTGAAATTCTGTTGAAGCTTTTAAAATTCTCTCTAGAATTTTCAAAATCCATGTCCACATGTTTACAATTTCACATAAAAAAATTGCTAAAATTCCAGTTGAAATTTTTTCAAAGTCCCTTAAAAATTTTCCAATTTTTGTCCCAATTCTTCCCATTCCCATTGAAACTTTTCAAATCCCTCTCAAAACTGTTGAAATTCTGTTGAAGCTTTTAAAATTCTCTCTAGAATTTTCAAAATCCATGTCCACATGTTTACAATTTCACGTCAAAAAATTGCTAAAATTCCAGTTGAAATTTTTTCAAAGTCCCTTAAAAATTTTCCAATTTTTGTCCCAATTCTTCCCATTCCCATTGAAACTTTTCAAATCCCTCTCAAAACTGTTGAAATTCTGTTGAAGCTTTTAAAATTCTCTCTAGAATTTTCAAAATCCATGTCCACATGTTTACAATTTCACGTCAAAAAATGGCTAAAATTCCAGTTGAAATTTTTTCAAAGTCCCTGAAAAATTTTCCAATTTTTGTCCCAATTCTTCCCATTCCCATTGAAACTTTTCAAATCCCTCTCAAAATTGTTGAAATTCTGTTGAAGCTTTTAAAATTCTCTCTAGAATTTTCAAAATCCATGGCCACATGTTTACAATTTCACGTCAAAAAATGGCTAAAATTCCAGTTGAAATTTTTTCAAAGTCCCTTAAAAATTTTCCAATTTTTGTCCCAATTCTTCCCATTCCCATTGAAACTTTTCAAATCCCTCTCAAAATTGTTGAAATTCTCTTGAAGCTTTTAAAATTCTCTCTAGAATTTTCAAAATCCATGTCCACATGTTTACAATTTCACGTCAAAAAATGGCTAAAATTCCAGTTGAAATTTTTTCAAAGTCCCTTAAAAATTTTCCAATTTTTGTCCCAATTCTTCCCATTCCCATTGAAACTTTTCAAATCCCTCTCAAAATTGTTGAAATTCTCTTGAAGCTTTTAAAATTCTCTCTAGAATTTTCAAAATCCATGTCCACATGTTTACAATTTCACATAAAAAAATGGCTAAAATTCCAGTTGAAATTTTTTCAAAGTCCCTTAAAAATTTTCCAATTTTTGTCCCAATTCTTCCCATTCCCATTGAAACTTTTCAAATCCCTCTCAAAATTGTTGAAATTCTGTTGAAGCTTTTAAAATTCTCTCTAGAATTTTCAAAATCCATGTCCACATGTTTACAATTTCACGTCAAAAAATGGCTAAAATTCCAGTTGAAATTTTTTCAAAGTCCCTTAAAAATTTTCCAATTTTTGTCCCAATTCTTCCCATTCCATTGAAACTTTTCAAATCCCCTCTCAAAATTGTTGAAATTCTGTTGAAGCTTTTAAAATTCTCTCTAGAATTTTCAAAATCCATGTCCACATGTTTACAATTTCATGTAAAAAAATTGCTAAAATTCCAGTTGAAATTTTTTCAAAGTCCCTTCAAAATTTTCCAATTTTTGTCCCAATTCTTCCCATTCCCATTGAAACTTTTCAAATCCCTCTCAAAATTGTTGAAATTCTGTTGAAGCTTTTAAAATTCTCTCTAGAATTTTCAAAATCCACTTCAACATGTTTACAATTTCACGTCAAAAAATGGCTAAAATTCCAGTTGAAATTTTTTCAAAGTCCCTTAAAAATTTTCCAATTTTTGTCCCAATTCTTCCCATTCCCATTGAAACTTTTCAAATCCCTCTCAAAACTGTTGAAATTCTGTTGAAGCTTTTAAAATTCTCTCTAGAATTTTCAAATCCACTTCAACATGTTTACAATTTCACGTCAAAAAATTGCTAAAATTCCAGTTGAAATTTTTTCAAAGTCCCTGAAAAATTTTCCAATTTTTGTCCCAATTCTTCCCATTCCCATTGAAACTTTTCAAATCCCTCTCAAAACTGTTGAAATTCTGTTGAAGCTTTTAAAATTCTCTCTAGAATTTTCAAAATCCATGGCCACATGTTTACAATTTCACGTCAAAAAATGGCTAAAATTCCAGTTGAAATTTTTTCAAAGTCCCTGAAAAATTTTCCAATTTTTGTCCCAATTCTTCCCATTCCCATTGAAACTTTTCAAATCCCTCTCAAAATTGTTGAAATTCTCTTGAAGCTTTTAAAATTCTCTCTAGAATTTTCAAAATCCATGTCCACATGTTTACAATTTCACATAAAAAAATGGCTAAAATGCCAGTTGAAATTTTTTCAAAGTCCCTTCAAAATTTTCCAGTTTTTGTCCCAATTCTTCCCATTCCCATTGAAACTTTTCAAATCCCTCTCAAAATTGTTGAAATTCTGTTGAAGCTTTTAAAATTCTCTCTAGAATTTTCAAAATCCACTTCAACATGTTTACAATTTCACGTCAAAAAATTGCTAAAATTCCAGTTGAAATTTTTTCAAAGTCCCTTAAAAATTTTCCAATTTTTGTCCCAATTCTTCCCATTCCCATTGAAACTTTTCAAATCCCTCTCAAAATTGTTGAAATTCTGTTGAAGCTTTTAAAATTCTCTCTAGAATTTTCAAAATCCACTTAACATGTTTACAATTTCACGTAAAAAATTGCTAAAATTCCAGTTGAAATTTTTTCAAAGTCCCTGAAAAATTTTCCAATTTTTGTCCCAATTCTTCCCATTCCCATTGAAACTTTTCAAATCCCTCTCAAAATTGTTGAAATTCTGTTGAAGCTTTTAAAATTCTCTCTAGAATTTTCAAAATCCATGTCCACATGTTTACAATTTCACATAAAAAAATTGCTAAAATTCCAGTTGAAATTTTTCAAAGTCCCTTAAAAATTTTCCAATTTTTGTCCCAATTCTTCCCATTCCCATTGAAACTTTTCAAATCCCTCTCAAAACTGTTGAAATTCTGTTGAAGCTTTTAAAATTCTCTCTAGAATTTTCAAAATCCATGTCCACATGTTTACAATTTCACGTCAAAAAATTGCTAAAATTCCAGTTGAAATTTTTTCAAAGTCCCTTAAAAATTTTCCAATTTTTGTCCCAATTCTTCCCATTCCCATTGAAACTTTTCAAATCCCTCTCAAAATTGTTGAAATTCTGTTGAAGCTTTTAAAATTCTCTCTAGAATTTTCAAAATCCATGTCCACATGTTTACAATTTCACGTCAAAAAATGGCTAAAATTCCAGTTGAAATTTTTTCAAAGTCCCTTCAAAATTTTCCAATTTTTGTCCCAATTCTTCCCATTCCCATTGAAACTTTTCAAATCCCTCTCAAAATTGTTGAAATTCTCTTGAAGCTTTTAAAATTCTCTCTGGAATTTTCAAAATCCATGTCCACATGTTTACAATTTCACGTCAAAAAATGGCTAAATTTCCAGTTGAAATTTTTTCAAAGTCCCTTCAAAATTTTCCAATTTTTGTCCCAATTCTTCCCATTCCCATTGAAACTTTTCAAATCCCTCTCAAAATTGTTGAAATTCTCTTGAAGCTTTTAAAATTCTCTCTGGAATTTTCAAAATCCATGTCCACATGTTTACAATTTCACGTCAAAAAATGGCTAAAATTCCAGTTGAAATTTTTTCAAAGTCCCTTAAAAATTTTCCAATTTTTGTCCCAATTCTTCCCATTCCCATTGAAACTTTTCAAATCCCTCTCAAAATTGTTGAAATTCTCTTGAAGCTTTTAAAATTCTCTCTAGAATTTTCAAAATCCATGTCCACATGTTTACAATTTCACGTCAAAAAATGGCTAAAATTCCAGTTGAAATTTTTTCAAAGTCCCTTAAAAATTTTCCAATTTTTGTCCCAATTCTTCCCATTCCCATTGAAACTTTTCAAATCCCTCTCAAAATTGTTGAAATTCTCTTGAAGCTTTTAAAATTCTCTCTAGAATTTTCAAAATCCATGTCCACATGTTTACAATTTCACATAAAAAAATGGCTAAAATTCCAGTTGAAATTTTTTCAAAGTCCCTTAAAAATTTTCCAATTTTTGTCCCAATTCTTCCCATTCCCATTGAAACTTTTCAAATCCCTCTCAAAATTGTTGAAATTCTGTTGAAGCTTTTAAAATTCTCTCTAGAATTTTCAAAATCCATGTCCACATGTTTACAATTTCACGTCAAAAAATGGCTAAAATTCCAGTTGAAATTTTTTCAAAGTCCCTTAAAAATTTTCCAATTTTTGTCCCAATTCTTCCCATTCCCATTGAAACTTTTCAAATCCCTCTCAAAATTGTTGAAATTCTGTTGAAGCTTTTAAAATTCTCTCTAGAATTTTCAAAATCCATGTCCACATGTTTACAATTTCATGTAAAAAAATTGCTAAAATTCCAGTTGAAATTTTTTCAAAGTCCCTTCAAAATTTTCCAATTTTTGTCCCAATTCTTCCCATTCCCATTGAAACTTTTCAAATCCCTCTCAAAATTGTTGAAATTCTGTTGAAGCTTTTAAAATTCTCTCTAGAATTTTCAAAATCCACTTCAACATGTTTACAATTTCACGTCAAAAAATGGCTAAAATTCCAGTTGAAATTTTTTCAAAGTCCCTTAAAAATTTTCCAATTTTTGTCCCAATTCTTCCCATTCCCATTGAAACTTTTCAAATCCCTCTCAAAACTGTTGAAATTCTGTTGAAGCTTTTAAAATTCTCTCTAGAATTTTCAAAATCCACTTCAACATGTTTACAATTTCACGTCAAAAAATTGCTAAAATTCCAGTTGAAATTTTTTCAAAGTCCCTGAAAAATTTTCCAATTTTTGTCCCAATTCTTCCCATTCCCATTGAAACTTTTCAAATCCCTCTCAAAACTGTTGAAATTCTGTTGAAGCTTTTAAAATTCTCTCTAGAATTTTCAAAATCCATGGCCACATGTTTACAATTTCACGTCAAAAAATGGCTAAAATTCCAGTTGAAATTTTTTCAAAGTCCCTGAAAAATTTTCCAATTTTTGTCCCAATTCTTCCCATTCCCATTGAAACTTTTCAAATCCCTCTCAAAATTGTTGAAATTCTCTTGAAGCTTTTAAAATTCTCTCTAGAATTTTCAAAATCCATGTCCACATGTTTACAATTTCACATAAAAAAATGGCTAAAATGCCAGTTGAAATTTTTTCAAAGTCCCTTCAAAATTTTCCAGTTTTTGTCCCAATTCTTCCCATTCCCATTGAAACTTTTCAAATCCCTCTCAAAATTGTTGAAATTCTGTTGAAGCTTTTAAAATTCTCTCTAGAATTTTCAAAATCCACTTCAACATGTTTACAATTTCACGTCAAAAAATTGCTAAAATTCCAGTTGAAATTTTTTCAAAGTCCCTTAAAAATTTTCCAATTTTTGTCCCAATTCTTCCCATTCCCATTGAAACTTTTCAAATCCCTCTCAAAATTGTTGAAATTCTGTTGAAGCTTTTAAAATTCTCTCTAGAATTTTCAAAATCCACTTAACATGTTTACAATTTCACGTAAAAAATTGCTAAAATTCCAGTTGAAATTTTTTCAAAGTCCCTGAAAAATTTTCCAATTTTTGTCCCAATTCTTCCCATTCCCATTGAAACTTTTCAAATCCCTCTCAAAATTGTTGAAATTCTGTTGAAGCTTTTAAAATTCTCTCTAGAATTTTCAAAATCCATGTCCACATGTTTACAATTTCACATAAAAAAATTGCTAAAATTCCAGTTGAAATTTTTTCAAAGTCCCTTAAAAATTTTCCAATTTTTGTCCCAATTCTTCCCATTCCCATTGAAACTTTTCAAATCCCTCTCAAAACTGTTGAAATTCTGTTGAAGCTTTTAAAATTCTCTCTAGAATTTTCAAAATCCATGTCCACATGTTTACAATTTCACGTCAAAAAATTGCTAAAATTCCAGTTGAAATTTTTTCAAAGTCCCTTAAAAATTTTCCAATTTTTGTCCCAATTCTTCCCATTCCCATTGAAACTTTTCAAATCCCTCTCAAAATTGTTGAAATTCTGTTGAAGCTTTTAAAATTCTCTCTAGAATTTTCAAAATCCATGTCCACATGTTTACAATTTCACGTCAAAAAATGGCTAAAATTCCAGTTGAAATTTTTTCAAAGTCCCTTCAAAATTTTCCAATTTTTGTCCCAATTCTTCCCATTCCCATTGAAACTTTTCAAATCCCTCTCAAAATTGTTGAAATTCTCTTGAAGCTTTTAAAATTCTCTCTGGAATTTTCAAAATCCATGTCCACATGTTTACAATTTCACGTCAAAAAATGGCTAAATTTCCAGTTGAAATTTTTTCAAAGTCCCTTAAAAATTTTCCAATTTTTGTCCCAATTCTTCCCATTCCCATTGAAACTTTTCAAATCCCTCTCAAAATTGTTGAAATTCTGTTGAAGCTTTTAAAATTCTCTCTAGAATTTTCAAAATCCATGGCCACATGTTTACAATTTCACGTCAAAAAATGGCTAAAATTCCAGTTGAAATTTTTTCAAAGTCCCTGAAAAATTTTCCAATTTTTGTCCCAATTCTTCCCATTCCCATTGAAACTTTTCAAATCCCTCTCAAAATTGTTGAAATTCTGTTGAAGCTTTTAAAATTCTCTCTAGAATTTTCAAAATCCATGTCCACATGTTTACAATTTCACGTCAAAAAATGGCTAAAATTCCAGTGGAAATTTTTTCAAAGTCCCTTCAAAATTTTCCAATTTTTGTCCCAATTCTTCCCATTCCCATTGAAACTTTTCAAATCCCTCTCAAAATTGTTGAAATTCTGTTGAAGCTTTTAAAATTCTCTCTAGAATTTTCAAAATCCATGGCCACATGTTTACAATTTCACGTCAAAAAATGGCTAAAATTCCAGTTGAAATTTTTTCGAAGTCCCTTAGAAATTTTATAATTTCTGTCCCAATTCTTCCCATTCCCATTGAAACTTTTCAAATCCCTCTCAAAATGGTTGAAATTCTCTTGAAGCTTTTAAAATTCTCTCTAGAATTTTCAAAATCCATGTCCACATGTTTACAATTTCACATAAAAAAAATGCTAAAATTCCAGTTGAAATTTTTTCAAAGTCCCTTAGAAATTTTCCAATTTTTGTCCCAATTCTTCCCATTCCCATTGAAACTTTTCAAATCCCTCTCAAAATTGTTGAAATTCTGTTGAAGCTTTTAAAATTCTCTCTAGAATTTTCAAAATCCATGTCCACATGTTTACAATTTCACATAAAAAAACTGCTAAAATTCCAGTTGAAATTTTTTCAAAGTCCCTTAAAAATTTTCCAATTTTTGTCCCAATTCTTCCCATTCCCATTGAAACTTTTCAAATCCCTCTCAAAATTGTTGAAATTCTGTTGAAGCTTTTAAAATTCTCTCTAGAATTTTCAAAATCCATGTCCACATGTTTACAATTTCACGTCAAAAAATTGCTAAAATTCCAGTTGAAATTTTTTCAAAGTCCCTTCAAAATTTTCCAATTTTTGTCCCAATTCTTCCCATTCCCATTGAAACTTTTCAAATCCCTCTCAAAATTGTTGAAATTCTGTTGAAGCTTTTAAAATTCTCTCTAGAATTTGCAAAATCCATGTCCACATGTTTGCAATTTCACATAAAAAAATTGCTAAAATTCCAGTTGAAATTTTTTCAAAGTCCCTTAAAAATTTTCCAATTTTTGTCCCGATTCTTCCCATTCCCATTGAAACTTTTCAAATCCCTCTCAAAATTGTTTAAATTCTCTTGAAGCTTTTAAAATTCTCTCTAGAATTTTCAAAATCCATGTCCACATGTTTACAATTTCACATAAAAAAATTGCTAAAATTCCAGTTGAAATTTTTTCAAAGTCCCTTAAAAATTTTCCAATTTTTGTCCCAATTCTTCCCATTCCCATTGAAACTTTTAAAATCCCTCTCAAAATTGTTGAAATTCTGTTGAAGCTTTTAAAATTCTCTCTAGAATTTTCAAAATCCATGGCCACATGTTTACAATTTCACGTCAAAAAATTGCTAAAATTCCAGTTGAAATTTTTTCAAAGTCCCTGAAAAATTTTCCAATTTTTGTCCCAATTCTTCCCATTCCCATTGAAACTTTTCAAATCCCTCTCAAAATTGTTGAAATTCTGTTGAAGCTTTTAAAATTCTCTCTAGAATTTTCAAAATCCATGGCCACATGTTTACAATTTCACGTCAAAAAATGGCTAAAATTCCAGTTGAAATTTTTTCAAAGTCCCTGAAAAATTTTCCAATTTTTGTCCCAATTCTTCCCATTCCCATTGAAACTTTTCAAATCCCTCTCAAAATTGTTGAAATTCTGTTGAAGCTTTTAAAATTCTCTCTAGAATTTTCAAAATCCATGGCCACATGTTTACAATTTCACGTAAAAAAATGGCTAAAATTCCAGTTGAAATTTTTTCAAAGTCCCTTAGAAATTTTATAATTTCTGTCCCAATTCTTCCCATTCCCATTGAAACTTTTCAAATCCCTCTCAAAATGGTTGAAATTCTCTTGAAGCTTTTAAAATTCTCTCTAGAATTTTCAAAATCCATGTCCACTTGTTTACAATTTCACGTAAAAAAATTGCTAAAATTCCAGTTGAAATTTTTTCAAAGTCCCTTAAAAATTTTCCAATTTTTGTCTCAATTATTCCCATTCCCATTGAAACTTTTCAAATCCCTCTCAAAATTGTTGAAATTCTGTTGAAGCTTTTAAAATTCTCTCTAGAATTTTCAAAATCCATGTCCACATGTTTACAATTTCACGTCAAAAAATTGCTAAAATTCCAGTTGAAATTTTTACAAAGTCCCTTAAAAATTTTCCAATTTTTGTCCCGATTCTTCCCATTCCCATTGAAACTTTTCAAATCCCTCTCAAAATTGTTGAAATTCTGTTGAAGCTTTTAAAATTCTCTCTAGAATTTTCAAAATCCATGGCCACATGTTTACAATTTCACGTCAAAAAATGGCTAAAATTCCAGTTGAAATTTTTTCAAAGTCCCTTAAAAATTTTCCAATTTTTGTCCCAATTCTTCCCATTCCCATTGAAACTTTTCAAATCCCTCTCAAAATTGTGGAAATTTTGTTGAAGCTTTTAAAATTCTCTCTAGAATTTTCAAAATCCATGTCCACATGTTTACAATTTCACGTCAAAAAATGGCTAAAATTCCAGTTGAAATTTTTTCAAAGTCCCTTAAAAATTTTCCAATTTTTGTCCCAATTCTTCCCATTCCCATTGAAACTTTTCAAATCCCTCTCAAAATTGTTGAAATTCTGTTGAAGCTTTTAAAATTCTCTCTAGAATTTTCAAAATCCATGGCCACATGTTTACAATTTCACGTCAAAAAATGGCTGAAATTCCAGTTGAAATTTTTTCAAAGTCCCTGAAAAATTTTCCAATTTTTGTCCCAATTCTTCCCATTCCCATTGAAACTTTTCAAATCCCTCTCAAAATTGTTGAAATTCTGTTGTAAGCTTTTAAAATTCTCTCTAGAATTTTCAAAATCCATGTCCACATGTTTACAATTTCACGTCAAAAAATTGCTAAAATTCCAGTGGAAATTTTTTCAAAGTCCCTTAAAAATTTTCCAATTTTTGTCCCGATTCTTCCCATTCCCATTGAAACTTTTCAAATCCCTCTCAAAATTGTTGAAATTCTGTTGAAGCTTTTAAAATTCTCTCTAGAATTTTCAAAATCCATGGCCACATGTTTACAATTTCACGTCAAAAAATTGCTAAAATTCCAGTTGAAATTTTTTCAAAGTCCCTTAAAAATTTTCCAATTTTTTGTCCCAATTCTTCCCATTCCCATTGAAAGTTTTCAAATCCCTCTCAAAATTGTTGAAATTCTCTTGAAGCTTTTAAAATTCTCTCTAGAATTTTCAAAATCCATGTCCACATGTTTACAATTAAATGTAAGAAAATGGCTAAAATTCCAGTTGAAATTTTTTCAAAGTCCCTTAAAAATTTTCCAATTTTTGTCCCAATTCTTCCCATTCCCATTGAAACTTTTCAAATCCCTCTCAAAATTGTTGAAATTCTCTTGAAGCTTTTAAAATTCTCTCTAGAATTTTCAAAATCCATGTCCACATGTTTACAATTTCACATAAAAAAATTGCTAAAATGCCAGTTGAAATTTTTTCAAAGTCCCTTAAAAATTTTCCAATTTTTGTCCCAATTCTTCCCATTCCCATTGAAACTTTTCAAATCCCTCTCAAAATTGTTGAAATTCTGTTGAAGCTTTTAAAATTCTCTCTAGAATTTTCAAATCCATGGCCACATGTTTACAATTTCACGTCAAAAAATGGCTAAAATTCCAGTTGAAATTTTTTCAAAGTCCCTTAAAAATTTTCCAATTTTTGTCCCAATTCTTCCTATTCCCATTGAAACTTTTCAAATCCCTCTCAAAATTGTTGAAATTCTCTTGAAGCTTTTAAAATTCTCTCTAGAATTTTCAAAATCCATGGCCACATATTTACAATTTCACATTAAAAAATTGCTAAAATTCCAGTTGAAATTTTTTCAAAGTCCCTTAAAAATTTTCCAATTTTTGTCCCAATTCTTCCCATTCCCATTGAAAGTTTTCAAATCCCTCTCAAAATTGTTGAAATTCTCTTGAAGCTTTAAAATTCTCTCTAGAATTTTCAAAATCCATGTCCACTTGTTTACAATTTCACGTAAAAAATTGCTAAAATTCCAGTTGAAATTTTTTCGAAGTCCCTTAAAAATTTTCCAATTTTTGTCTCAATTATTCCCATTCCCATTGAAACTTTTCAAATCCCTCTCAAAATTGTTGAAATTCTCTTGAAGCTTTTAAAATTCTCTCTAGAATTTTCAAAATCCATGGCCACATGTTTACAATTTCACATAAAAAAATGGCTAAAATTCCAGTTGAAATTTTTTCAAAGACCCTTAGAAATTTTCCAATTTCTGTCCCAATTCTTCCCATTCCATTGAAACTTTTCAAATCCCTCTCAAAATTGTTGAAAATCTGTTGAAGCTTTTAAAATTCTCTCTAGAATTTTCAAAATCCATGTCCACATGTTTACAATTTCACGTAAAAAAATGGCTAAAATTCCAGTTGAAATTTTTTCAAAGTCCCTTAAAAATTTTCCAATTTTTGTCCCAATTCTTCCCATTCCCATTGAAACTTTTCAAATCCCTCTCAAAATTGTTGAAATTCTCTTGAAGCTTTTAAAATTCTCTCTAGAATTTTCAAAATCCATGTCCACATGTTTACAATTTCACGTAAAAAAATTGCTAAAATTCCAGTTGAAATTTTTTCAAAGTCCCTTAAAAATTTTCCAATTTTTGTCCCAATTCTTGCCATTCCCATTGAAACTTTTCAAATCCCTCTCAAAATTGTTGAAATTTTGTTGAAGCTTTTAAAATTCTCTCTAGAATTTTCAAAATCCATGGCCACATGTTTACAATTTCACGTCAAAAAATGGCTAAAATTCCAGTTGAAATTTTTTCAAAGTCCCTTAAAAATTTTCCAATTTTTGTCCCAATTCTTCCCATTCCCATTGAAACTTTTCAAATCCCTCTCAAAATTGTAGAAATTCTGTTGAAGCTTTTAAAATTCTCTCTAGAATTTTCAAAATCCATGTCCACATGTTTACAATTTCACGTCAAAAAATGCTAAAATTCCAGTGGAAATTTTTTCAAAGTCCCTTAAAAATTTTCCAATTTTTGTCCCAATTCTTCCCATTCCCATTGAAACTTTTCAAATCCCTCTCAAAATTGTTGAAATTCTCTTGAAGCTTTTAAAATTCTCTCTAGAATTTTCAAAATCCATGTCCACATGTTTACAATTTCACGTCAAAAAATGGCTGAAATTCCAGTTGAAATTTTTTCAAAGTCCCTTAAAAATTTTCCAATTTTTGTCCCAATTCTTCCCATTCCCATTGAAACTTTTCAAATCCCTCTCAAAATTGTTGAAATTCTGTTGAAGCTTTTAAAATTCTCTCTAGAATTTTCAAAATCCATGGCCACATATTTACAATTTCACATAAAAAAATTGCTAAAATTCCAGTTGAAATTTTTTCAAAGTCCCTTCAAAATTTTCCAATTTTTGTCCCAATTCTTCCCATTCCCATTGAAACTTTTCAAATCCCTCTCAAAATTGTGGAAATTCTGTTGAAGCTTTTAAAATTCTCTCTAGAATTTTCAAAATCCACTTCAACATGTTTACAATTTCACGTCAAAAAATTGCTAAAATTCCAGTTGAAATTTTTTCAAAGTCCCTGAAAAATTTTCCAATTTTTGTCCCAATTCTTCCCATTCCCATTGAAAGTTTTCAAATCCCTCTCAAAATTGTTGAAATTCTGTTGAAGCTTTTAAATTCTCTCTAGAACTTTCAAAATCCATGTCCACATGTTTACAATTAAACGTAAGAAAATGGCTAAAATTCCAGTTGAAATTTTTTCAAAGTCCCTTAAAAATTTTCCAATTTTTGTCCCAATTCTTCCCATTCCCATTGAAACTTTTCAAATCCCTCTCAAAATTGTTGAAATTCTCTTGAAGCTTTTAAAATTCTCTCTAGAATTTTCAAAATCCATGGCCACATGTTTACAATTTCACGTCAAAAAATGGCTAAAATGCCAGTTGAAATTTTTTCAAAGTCCCTTAAAAATTTTCCAATTTTTGTCCCAATTCTTCCCATTCCCATTGAAACTTTTCAAATCCCTCTCAAAATTGTTGAAATTCTGTTGAAGCTTTTAAAATTCTCTCTAGAATTTTCAAAATCCATGGCCACATGTTTACAATTTCACGTCAAAAAATGGCTAAAATTCCAGTTGAAATTTTTCAAAGTCCCTTAAAAATTTTCCAATTTTTGTCCCAATTCTTCCCATTCCCATTGAAACTTTTCAAATCCCTCTCAAAATTGTTGAAATTCTCTTGAAGCTTTTAAAATTCTCTCTAGAATTTTCAAAATCCATGGCCACATATTTACAATTTCACATTAAAAAATTGCTAAAATTCCAGTTGAAATTTTTTCAAAGTCCCTTAAAAATTTTCCAATTTTTGTCCCAATTCTTCCCATTCCCATTGAAACTTTTCAAATCCCTCTCAAAATTGTTGAAATTCTCTTGAAGCTTTTAAAATTCTCTCTAGAATTTCAAAATCCATGTCCACATGTTTACAATTTCACGTCAAAAAATGGCTGAAATTCCAGTTGAAATTTTTTCAAAGTCCCTGAAAAATTTTCCAATTTTTGTCCCAATTCTTCCCATTCCCATTGAAACTTTTCAAATCCCTCTCAAAATTGTTGAAATTCTGTTGAAGCTTTTAAAATTCTCTCTAGAATTTTCAAAATCCATGGCCACATATTTACAATTTCACATAAAAAAATTGCTAAAATTCCAGTTGAAATTTTTTCAAAGTCCCTTAAAAATTTTCCAATTTTTGTCCCGATTCTTCCCATTCCCATTGAAACTTTTCAAATCCCTCTCAAAATTGTGGAAATTCTGTTGAAGCTTTTAAAATTCTCTCTAGAATTTTCAAAATCCACTTCAACATGTTTACAATTTCACGTCAAAAAATTGCTAAAATTCCAGTTGAAATTTTTTCAAAGTCCCTGAAAAATTTTCCAATTTTTGTCCCAATTCTTCCCATTCCCATTGAAAGTTTTCAAATCCCTCTCAAAATTGTTGAAATTCTGTTGAAGCTTTTAAAATTCTCTCTAGAACTTTCAAAATCCATGTCCACATGTTTACAATTAAACGTAAGAAAATGGCTAAAATTCCAGTTGAAATTTTTTCAAAGTCCCTTAAAAATTTTCCAATTTTTGTCCCAATTCTTCCCATTCCCATTGAAACTTTTCAAATCCCTCTCAAAATTGTTGAAATTCTCTTGAAGCTTTTAAAATTCTCTCTAGAATTTTCAAAATCCATGTCCACATGTTTACAATTTCACGTCAAAAAATGGCTAAAATGCCAGTTGAAATTTTTTCAAAGTCCCTGAAAAATTTTCCAATTTTTGTCCCAATTCTTCCCATTCCCATTGAAACTTTTCAAATCCCTCTCAAAATTGTTGAAATTCTGTTGAAGCTTTTAAAATTCTCTCTAGAATTTTCAAAATCCATGGCCACATGTTTACAATTTCACGTCAAAAAATGGCTAAAATTCCAGTTGAAATTTTTTCAAAGTCCCTTAAAAATTTTCCAATTTTTGTCCCAATTCTTCCCATTCCCATTGAAACTTTTCAAATCCCTCTCAAAATTGTTGAAATTCTCTTGAAGCTTTTAAAATTCTCTCTAGAATTTTCAAAATCCATGTCCACATGTTTACAATTTCACGTCAAAAAATTGCTAAAATTCCAGTTGAAATTTTTTCAAAGTCCCTTCAAAATTTTCCAATTTTTGTCCCAATTCTTCCCATTCCCATTGAAACTTTTCAAATCCCTCTCAAAATTGTTGAAATTCTGTTGAAGCTTTTAAAATTCTCTCTAGAATTTTCAAAATCCATGTCCACATGTTTACAATTTCACGTCAAAAAATTGCTAAAATTCCAGTGGAAATTTTTTCAAAGTCCCTTAAAAATTTTCCAATTTTTGTTCCAATTCTTCCCATTCCCATTGAAACTTTTCAAATCCCTCTCAAAATTGTTGAAATTCTGTTGAAGCTTTTAAAATTCTCTCTAGAATTTTCAAAATCCATGGCCACATGTTTACAATTTCACGTCAAAAAATTGCTAAAATTCCAGTTGAAATTTTTTCAAAGTCCCTTGAAAATTTTCCAATTTTTGTCCCAACTCTTCCCATTCCCATTGAAACTTTTCAAATCCCTCTCAAAATTGTTGAAATTCTCTTGAAGCTTTTAAAATTCTCTCTAGAATTTTCAAAATCCATGTCCACTTGTTTAAAATTTCACGTCAAAAAATGGCTAAAATTCCAGTTGAAATTTTTTCAAAGTCCCTTAAAAATTTTCCAATTTTTGTCCCAATTCTTCCCATTCCCATTGAAACTTTTCAAATCCCTCTCAAAATTGTTGAAATTCTGTTGAAGCTTTTAAAATTCTCTCTAGAATTTTCAAAATCCATGGCCACATATTTACAATTTCACATAAAAAAATTGCTAAAATTCCAGTTGAAATTTTTTCAAAGTCCCTTAAAAATTTTCCAATTTTGTCCCGATTCTTCCCATTCCCATTGAAACTTTTCAAATCCCTCTCAAAATTGTTGAAATTCTGTTGAAGCTTTTAAAATTCTCTCTAGAATTTTCAAAATCCATGGCCACATGTTTACAATTTCACGTCAAAAAATTGCTAAAATTCCAGTTGAAATTTTTTCAAAGTCCCTTAAAAATTTTCCAATTTTTTGTCCCAATTCTTCCCATTCCCATTGAAAGTTTTCAAATCCCTCTCAAAATTGTTGAAATTCTCTTGAAGCTTTTAAAATTCTCTCTAGAATTTTCAAAATCCATGTCCACATGTTTACAATTAAATGTAAGAAAATGGCTAAAATTCCAGTTGAAATTTTTTCAAAGTCCCTTAAAAATTTTCCAATTTTTGTCCCAATTCTTCCCATTCCCATTGAAACTTTTCAAATCCCTCTCAAAATTGTTGAAATTCTCTTGAAGCTTTTAAAATTCTCTCTAGAATTTTCAAAATCCATGTCCACATGTTTACAATTTCACATAAAAAAATTGCTAAAATGCCAGTTGAAATTTTTTCAAAGTCCCTTAAAAATTTTCCAATTTTTGTCCCAATTCTTCCCATTCCCATTGAAACTTTTCAAATCCCTCTCAAAATTGTTGAAATTCTGTTGAAGCTTTTAAAATTCTCTCTAGAATTTTCAAAATCCATGGCCACATGTTTACAATTTCACGTCAAAAAATGGCTAAAATTCCAGTTGAAATTTTTTCAAAGTCCCTTAAAAATTTTCCAATTTTTGTCCCAATTCTTCCTATTCCCATTGAAACTTTTCAAATCCCTCTCAAAATTGTTGAAATTCTCTTGAAGCTTTTAAAATTCTCTCTAGAATTTTCAAAATCCATGGCCACATGTTTACAATTTCACGTCAAAAAATTGCTAAAATTCCAGTTGAAATTTTTTCAAAGTCCCTTAAAAATTTTCCAATTTTTGTCCCAATTCTTCCCATTCCCATTGAAACTTTTCAAATCCCTCTCAAAATTGTTGAAATTCTCTTGAAGCTTTTAAAATTCTCTCTAGAATTTTCAAAATCCATGTCCACTTGTTTACAATTTCACGTAAAAAAATTGCTAAAATTCCAGTTGAAATTTTTTCAAAGTCCCTTAAAAATTTTCCAATTTTTGTCTCAATTATTCCCATGCCCATTGAAACTTTTCAAATCCCTCTCAAAATTGTTGAAATTCTCTTGAAGCTTTTAAAATTCTCTCTAGAATTTTCAAAATCCATGGCCACATATTTACAATTTCACATAAAAAAATTGCTAAAATTCCAGTTGAAATTTTTTCAAAGTCCCTTAAAAATTTTCCAATTTTTGTCCCGATTCTTCCCATTCCCATTGAAACTTTTCAAATCCCTCTCAAAATTGTGGAAATTCTGTTGAAGCTTTTAAAATTCTCTCTAGAATTTTCAAAATCCATGGCCACATATTTACAATTTCACGTCAAAAAATTGCTAAAATTCCAGTTGAAATTTTTTCAAAGTCCCTTAAAAATTTTCCAATTTTTGTCCCAATTCTTCCCATTCCCATTGAAAGTTTTCAAATCCCTCTCAAAATTGTTGAAATTCTCTTGAAGCTTTTAAAATTCTCTCTAGAACTTTCAAAATCCATGTCCACATGTTTACAATTAAACGTAAGAAAATGGCTAAATTCCAGTTGAAATTTTTTCAAAGTCCCTTCAAAATTTTCCAATTTTTGTCCCAATTCTTCCCATTCCCATTGAAACTTTTCAAATCCCTCTCAAAATTGTTGAAATTCTCTTGAAGCTTTTAAAATTCTCTCTAGAATTTTCAAAATCCATGTCCACATGTTTACAATTTCACGTCAAAAAATGGCTAAAATGCCAGTTGAAATTTTTTCAAAGTCCCTTAAAAATTTTCCAATTTTTGTCCCAATTCTTCCCATTCCCATTGAAACTTTTCAAATCCCTCTCAAAATTGTTGAAATTCTGTTGAAGCTTTTAAAATTCTCTCTAGAATTTTCAAAATCCATGGCCACATGTTTACAATTTCACGTCAAAAAATTGCTAAAATTCCAGTCGAAATTTTTTCAAAGTCCCTTAGAAATTTTCCAATTTTTGTCTCAATTATTCCCATTCCCATTGAAACTTTTCAAATCCCTCTCAAAATTGTTGAAATTCTGTTGAAGCTTTTAAAATTCTCTCTAGAATTTTCAAAATCCATGTCCACATGTTTACAATTTCACATAAAAAAATTGCTAAAATTCCAGTTGAAATTTTTTCAAAGTCCCTTAGAAATTTTCCAATTTCTGTCCCAATTCTTCCCATTCCCATTGAAACTTTTCAAATCCCTCTCAAAATTGTTGAAAATCTGTTGAAGCTTTTAAAATTCTCTCTAGAATTTTCAAAATCCATGTCCACATGTTTACAATTTCACGTAAAAAAATGGCTAAAATTCCAGTTGAAATTTTTTCAAAGTCCCTTCAAAATTTTCCAATTTTTGTCCCAATTCTTCCCATTCCCATTGAAACTTTTCAAATCCCTCTCAAAATTGTTGAAATTCTGTTGAAGCTTTTAAAATTCTCTCTAGAATTTTCAAAATCCATGTCCACATGTTTACAATTTCACGTCAAAAAATTGCTAAAATTCCAGTGGAAATTTTTTCAAAGTCCCTTAAAAATTTTCCAATTTTTGTTCCAATTCTTCCCATTCCCATTGAAACTTTTCAAATCCCTCTCAAAATTGTTGAAATTCTGTTGAAGCTTTTAAAATTCTCTCTAGAATTTTCAAAATCCATGGCCACATGTTTACAATTTCACGTCAAAAAATTGCTAAAATTCCAGTTGAAATTTTTTCAAAGTCCCTTGAAAATTTTCCAATTTTTGTCCCAACTCTTCCCATTCCCATTGAAACTTTTCAAATCCCTCTCAAAATTGTTGAAATTCTCTTGAAGCTTTTAAAATTCTCTCTAGAATTTTCAAAATCCATGTCCACTTGTTTAAAATTTCACGTCAAAAAATGGCTAAAATTCCAGTTGAAATTTTTTCAAAGTCCTTAAAAATTTTCCAATTTTTGTCCCAATTCTTCCCATTCCCATTGAAACTTTTCAAATCCCTCTCAAAATTGTTGAAATTCTGTTGAAGCTTTTAAAATTCTCTCTAGAATTTTCAAAATCCATGGCCACATATTTACAATTTCACATAAAAAAATTGCTAAAATTCCAGTTGAAATTTTTCAAAGTCCCTTAAAAATTTTCCAATTTTTGTCCCGATTCTTCCCATTCCCATTGAAACTTTTCAAATCCCTCTCAAAATTGTTGAAATTCTGTTGAAGCTTTTAAAATTCTCTCTAGAATTTTCAAAATCCATGGCCACATGTTTACAATTTCACGTCAAAAAATTGCTAAAATTCCAGTTGAAATTTTTTCAAAGTCCCTTAAAAATTTTCCAATTTTTTGTCCCAATTCTTCCCATTCCCATTGAAAGTTTTCAAATCCCTCTCAAAATTGTTGAAATTCTCTTGAAGCTTTTAAAATTCTCTCTAGAATTTTCAAAATCCATGTCCACATGTTTACAATTAAATGTAAGAAAATGGCTAAAATTCCAGTTGAAATTTTTTCAAAGTCCCTTAAAAATTTTCCAATTTTTGTCCCAATTCTTCCCATTCCCATTGAAACTTTTCAAATCCCTCTCAAAATTGTTGAAATTCTCTTGAAGCTTTTAAAATTCTCTCTAGAATTTTCAAAATCCATGTCCACATGTTTACAATTTCACATAAAAAAATTTGCTAAAATGCCAGTTGAAATTTTTTCAAAGTCCCTGAAAAATTTTCCAATTTTTGTCCCAATTCTTCCCATTCCCATTGAAACTTTTCAAATCCCTCTCAAAATTGTTGAAATTCTGTTGAAGCTTTTAAAATTCTCTCTAGAATTTTCAAAATCCATGGCCACATGTTTACAATTTCACGTCAAAAAATGGCTAAAATTCCAGTTGAAATTTTTTCAAAGTCCCTTAAAAATTTTCCAATTTTTGTCCCAATTCTTCCTATTCCCATTGAAACTTTTCAAATCCCTCTCAAAATTGTTGAAATTCTCTTGAAGCTTTTAAAATTCTCTCTAGAATTTTCAAAATCCATGGCCACATGTTTACAATTTCACGTCAAAAAATTGCTAAAATTCCAGTTGAAATTTTTTCAAAGTCCCTTAAAAATTTTCCAATTTTTGTCCCAATTCTTCCCATTCCCATTGAAACTTTTCAAATCCCTCTCAAAATTGTTGAAATTCTCTTGAAGCTTTTAAAATTCTCTCTAGAATTTTCAAAATCCATGTCCACTTGTTTACAATTTCACGTAAAAAAATTGCTAAAATTCCAGTTGAAATTTTTTCAAAGTCCCTTAAAAATTTTCCAATTTTTGTCTCAATTATTCCCATGCCCATTGAAACTTTTCAAATCCCTCTCAAAATTGTTGAAATTCTCTTGAAGCTTTTAAAATTCTCTCTAGAATTTTCAAAATCCATGGCCACATATTTACAATTTCACATAAAAAAATTGCTAAAATTCCAGTTGAAATTTTTTCAAAGTCCCTTAAAAATTTTCCAATTTTTGTCCCGATTCTTCCCATTCCCATTGAAACTTTTCAAATCCCTCTCAAAATTGTGGAAATTCTGTTGAAGCTTTTAAAATTCTCTCTAGAATTTTCAAAATCCATGGCCACATATTTACAATTTCACGTCAAAAAATTGCTAAAATTCCAGTTGAAATTTTTTCAAAGTCCCTTAAAAATTTTCCAATTTTTGTCCCAATTCTTCCCATTCCCATTGAAAGTTTTCAAATCCCTCTCAAAATTGTTGAAATTCTCTTGAAGCTTTTAAAATTCTCTCTAGAACTTTCAAAATCCATGTCCACATGTTTACAATTAAACGTAAGAAAATGGCTAAATTCCAGTTGAAATTTTTTCAAAGTCCCTTAAAAATTTTCCAATTTTTGTCCCAATTCTTCCCATTCCCATTGAAACTTTTCAAATCCCTCTCAAAATTGTTGAAATTCTCTTGAAGCTTTTAAAATTCTCTCTAGAATTTTCAAAATCCATGGCCACATGTTTACAATTTCACGTCAAAAAATGGCTAAAATTCCAGTTGAAATTTTTTCAAAGTCCCTTAAAAATTTTCCAATTTTTGTCCCAATTCTTCCCATTCCCATTGAAACTTTTCAAATCCCTCTCAAAATTGTTGAAATTCTGTTGAAGCTTTTAAAATTCTCTCTAGAATTTTCAAAATCCATGTCCACATGTTTACAATTTCACGTCAAAAAATGGCTAAAATTCCAGTTCGAAATTTTTTCAAAGTCCCTTAAAAATTTTCCAATTTTTGTCCAATTCTTCCCATTCCCATTGAAACTTTTCAAATCCCTCTCAAAATTGTTGAAATTCTCTTGAAGCTTTTAAAATTCTCTCTAGAATTTTCAAAATCCATGTCCACATGTTTACAATTTCACGTCAAAAAAATGGCTAAAATTCCAGTTGAAATTTTTTCAAAGTCCCTTAGAAATTTTCCAATTTCTGTCCCAATTCTTCCCATTCCCATTGAAACTTTTCAAATCCCTCTCAAAATTGTTGAAAATCTGTTGAAGCTTTTAAAATTCTCTCTAGAATTTTCAAAATCCATGTCCACATGTTTACAATTTCACGTAAAAAAATGGCTAAAATTCCAGTTGAAATTTTTTCAAAGTCCCTTAAAAATTTTCCAATTTTTGTCCCAATTCTTCCCATTCCCATTGAAAC